>NW_015555744.1:104422-117370 GCF_001515605.1 Sinocyclocheilus anshuiensis | reverse complement strand
CCTCTTTTGGAAGACCAAACAAAGTAGTTTCGCTTTCACAACATAGCACACGGCGGGCTAGAGTGAGTGGCGGCGGGCTAGAGTGAGCGGAGGCCTAGAGTGAGCGGCGGCGGGCGGCTGGAGTGAGTGTTCTCTTTGGATTTGAGACTTTAGTCTTTGCAACTTTACAGATCTTTTTATGCACAAAGAGCTTGTAACACTTCAAAGAAAAAGGACAAATTTAAATCGCATCATATGACCCCTTCAAATTTATCGCGCTTAACTAAAATCTAAGTGTGGTGGTTCAATATCACGGACCCCTGTTTCTTATGAATGCTTTAGTACTTTCAACAACTAGGCCTTTCTTGTTGATATAAGCTTTGTTCCAACTGAATAGCTGGAATTCAGCAGGGGCTGCACTTCATTGTCTGTGTTGAGGGGTTTGCTCAAGTCATGCATGTTTCTATAATAAAACGCTAGATGTGCAGTCAGTATGCATCTATGTTTTCCTGATGTTATGCAGCTCTAACTGTGTTTGCAGGAAATCTAACCTTTTGTAATCATTTACTTCCCTGTAGATTATAGCAGCTACAACCAGGCAGGTGCACAGCAGTCGTAAGTCCACCTCCATTAACATGCTGTATACCTTAACACAATGCATACTTTTCATTATCTAAAAAATATATATAACAAAACATACATAAAATGCACATTTTACACAGGTATGGCTCATACCCCACCCCACCTACTCAGGGCTATGGACAGACTGCACAGGTAAGCCTAAACTCCTCAAACACACAAATTCCCACACACATGCTGTGTATTTGTTTGATAATAATTTATAGTTTTCATGTAACGTCACATCCTTACAGGAACGCCCACCTGGAGGGCAAAACGAGGCTTTCATCCATTGACAGTGGGTTTTTTTTTTTTTTTTAGGTTTGCATCAAGTAGCATGAAACTAATATTAAAAGGCCAAATTCAGTATACAACTTATTGATGATGCATACTTTGTACAGGCAAGGAGATAAACCCAGAATATAAACGCAATGCACAAAGTTTCACATTAAATGGTTTTCCATAGAAAACCATTATAATAAAAAAAAAAAAACACTTAGCTCATGGCATTTGTTTTCCAGGCTCATATGCTTGCCTATATAAAGTATGCATCATCAGAGAGGTGTGTACTGAATTTGATCGTTTTAATTCATTAAGGCACTTTAAGTGTTTTTTACATTAAACGTTTTATATTGTTCGACTGTTTTTAGTAATTGAAATATTGCAGCTGGTGCTTTGCATTTTGTTCACTTTTTTTTTTCATTCTTCTTTTGAGAGGTGATCTAAATATTAGTGGATTGGAAACATGGACAATTGACAGGCTTGTGCTGCAGTTCAATGGATGTTTTGCCCTCCAGGCCTTCACTGCAGTCATCATGTGACCTGAAAACTATGAATTGAGCAATCCTGGTTGTTGTATCTGATGTTTTACGTGTTAAAGAGGTTCCAGTGGCATTTAATTCAGCAAAACTTTTTATAACAGGGTTATTCTCAGCAAGATTATGGCTCATATGCTCAACCCGCCGCTGCACCTGAGTCCACCTACAGTCAGGCAGCGCCCTCTGCTGGAGCGTATGCACAGCAGCAGTATGGATCCTCATATGGACAAGCAGCAACAACCGCAGCAGCAGCAGCGCCAGGTCTGTAGACAAAGCTTATGGCGCTTTTCCACTGCATGGTACGGCTCACTTTTGAGTTGTTTTCCACTAGGTACAGTACCTGGTACTTTTTTCAGTACCACCTCGGCTGAGGTTCCAAGCGAGCCGTACCATTACCAAAATGTGATGTGTAAACCCTGCTGATCACTGATTGGCTGGAGAGAATCGTCACTACCTGCATCATTGAACTTGCGACACGAAACACCAGACCCGCTAGATTTAAATCGGCACAGCCAGAGTAGGATCGGATGCAACTGTTTTTTTGAATGAACGCAACTGTTTTGAACGAGCGCACCTTTTTTAAACAATCAAAAACTGGCTGTTCCGTGGTCTGTTGAGGAAGTACAGACGTTCCTCTCGTTGATAGCCGAGGAGCGGATCCAGCGAGAGCTTGATGGGGCGACTCAGAATGAAAACGTTTTTCAGGAGGTCGCTCAGCTCTTGGCCGTGACGTGTATAATCCCACTCACTTAAAGCGGTACTAAACTGCAGTGGAAATGTAAACCGAGCCGAGTCGCACCGTGCAGTGGAAAAGCGCCATTTTTCACTATTTACACCAGTATATTTGCCTGTTAGTCATAGTGACTGGAGCATGACTGCGCAGATTTGAAATGTCCCAGAGTTCACCCAAAAAGTTTACTCACCCTCAGGCCCTCCAAGATGTAAATGAGTTTTTCTTAATTGGAACAGATTTTGAGAAATTTAACTTTACATGACTTGCTCAACAATTAATACTCTGCAGTGAATGGGTGCCATCAGAATGCGATTTCAAACAGCTGATGAAAACAATCCACAAGTAATCCATTCGACTCCAGTCCATCAATTTAAGTCTTGTGAAGGGAAAAGCTGCATGTTTATAAGAAACAACCATCGTTAAGGTGTTTGCTGCTTCTGACCGAAATACGAGTAATCCATATAATAATGCTTCCTCCAGTGGAAAAAGTCCAGCCCCTGTTGTCCTTTTGCATCAAAAACCACCAACATATTTGTTTACAACTATTTTGGACCGTTTTTGCTGTAAATGGTGCCTCAGCTGTGCATATTTCTCCTGATTCAGAGATGATTTTTTTTTCATTGGAGCATGCCGTATTATGAATGGAGGACCTGTATTTTAGCTGGAAGCAATGGTTTGAAGTTAATATCTCAATGGTTTTAACAAACATGCAGCTTTTCACTTCACAAGAACATTATTTGATGGATTGGTGTCATGTGGATTGTGAGTTTTATCAGCTGTTTGAACACTCATTCTGATGGCACCTATTCAGTGTAGAGGATCCATTGTTTGATGTAATTGATTTTTAAATTTCTCAATTTTCTCTTAATTCCTTTAAAGCACAATTTTCTATACTTTAAGTGTGATTTTCTGTTTGTTTGTTTTTTTAGAAATGCAGAGACCAACAAGCTTTGTGGGGAAATTTGCAAGCAATGCAAAGTAAAGTGTCTTAGTGTATTACTGTTCAAAGGATCCGAAAAAGTAGATTTCTTGCAAGAACATTGAAATTGCAAATGTGTGTTGACATTTTTGACTTTGGTACTTCCCACGCGTTTTAGTTGTTTGACTTGGAAATTCCTGCTTTCTAAATTGCACCATTTTAGTTATCTTGTACACATGGTCATGCTGTGTTTATTCAGGTGCACATAGAACATGATTCTCAAAACTAATGTTAAATCATTATTCTCCCTCTCAGCTGCATATGGAACAGCACAGCCAGGAGCTTATAGTCAGCCTGCGCAGAGTTACGGGGCCAGCAGCTACACCAGCTCCACTGCGGCCCCTGCCACCCAGGCCTCCTATGGCTCCCAGCCCGGATACGCCACCCAGCCGGCCTATTCTGGCTACAGTCAGCAGCCTGCTGCCTCCGCTCCTCAGAGGTAACTGGACCGTCTCCTAGAGCATCACATCAACAGGATGCTGTTATGGAGCCTCCCACAGTATTTCCATATGCTGTTCTTTCTTCATGCTGAACGCCACTTGAAATACACAGTTCCCATGCAAATCCCCTGTTTCTTTCTGTAGTGAATAAGTAAGATCAAAGAGGCTGTTTATGCTAATATGCTGATATTTCTAATATGTAACATTTCTTAATATTATCGATGTTGAAAACAGTTGTGCATATCTTTTGTGGGAACAGTTTTGCATGAAGAGAAAGTTCAAAAGGACAGCATTTATTTAAATAATTATGTAAATCTCAACTGTTTGTTTTGATCAATTTAACGTGTCCTTTTAAACGGTATGTACAGTGTGTACACATCTTTCAAAAGTTTTTAATTTATTTGTATTGCAGCTATAGTGCAAGTGGCCAGCCGGCCTACAACCAAGGTGCCTATTCCCAGCCTGGAGCTTATTCTCAGCCTCAGGGTGGGTACCAGGCTCAGCAGCCAGGCTATGGGCAACAGCAGCAGAGCAGCTATGGGCAGGGACAGCCACCTCAGCAGCACCAGCAAGGCACACCTGCTGCCTACCCCCCTCAGGGGAACAGTTCTTACGGACAACCTCAGTACGGCCAGCAGAGTGCATCACAAAACGATTACAACCAGCAAAGCCCTTATAGTAAGTTTTTCACCATTTTACAGTGATTTTGTTAATTTTCTAGTCCATTTCTTATCAAGTTAAGGCCATATGCTTAGTGCGTGATCTCTCCTGTAGGCAGTTACAGTCAGAGTGGCGTGAGCGGAGGCTACCCAGGGTCGCAGCAACGGGGTGGATACCCAGGAGATTCCGGCAGAGATGGTTATGATCGAGGTCCTCGTGGGCGTGGGGGTATGGGCCGCGGAGGCATGGGGTAAGTTCAGACTTTAATGTAACTAACTGTTCATTGCTCTCCTGCTCGCTCATTTCACTGAGCGGAATCACTCACCACATGCAGGGTTTGTATGTACAGGTGTCCAAGAAGAGTGGAGTTTCTTGTGTAGTTAATCCAACCATTATTTGATTTGTAGAGGTTTCTATGATACCACAAAGGTATTGTTGCAGGGATGTTTTATTTTGGTCTTACATATTGCAAACATTATTTTTACGATTACAATTTTGAGGGGCATTTAATGCTTATTCTAAGACTGAGGAATTAATTTATTTGTTCTCACAAAGCTCACAGCTTACTGGTCTTTGCCTTTTCTTTACTCACGGTTATTTCAAGTGTGGCAGCGTATCGAAGATTTGAGGGTTTTTTTTTTTTTTTGTTGAGGTCTTTTATTAAACCGATTTCTTGTTGCAGTAAGCTGCCTACGAAATTAACAACATTTTGGTTTTTCAAAAACTGTATGAGGATCTGTACTGCTGTTGAGTTTGAATGGGGATATGGAAAAATTAGCAAACGCATCAAGTCTTGGAAAAATTAGTAGTTTACTGTATAATTGCAGCAGATGGTGGCACACGATCATGGGTGTTTACGTTTTGTCCTTATTTACTGGGTTTAAAATGTTGAATGGAGGTTTGTCAATTGAAAGTATGCAGAAAGTAATCTGGTTTCAAAATGGTGAATGTTAGCAGAAGGGATGGTTCAACGTTGGGGGAACAAATTATAATTTATATAAAAGGGTTGGAGTAACCTTGAACAAAATCCTTGAACGTTTAATGGACACGCATACAATGAAATACTTTGGTAACCAGAGGTAAGAATTTTTTTTTTTTGCATAAACAGTTCTTCAAACACTTCTCAGTAGGTGGTTTTTGTTAACCTATAAAACTAAGTATTCACTGACTCCAAACAAAAAAGGAAAATCAAGTTATTTCTGGTCCAACTGAACTTGTTTCAAGGGATGGTGAGCATGCTATTAAACATTTCTGATATTTAAATTTTATACACTTTCATGTACTTGAATATTTTTGCATTGTGAACTGTTTTCTAATTTCAAAGGTCTTGTTTTAACATTCTTTGTCACATTTATACGCTGCAGGTATCAGAGATCGATGTAAGAACAGCAGTACTTATTCTTTAAGTACCTTTTTCCGTTTGAAAGGCGACAACTCAAAGAACCATTGGGAATTTTCTTGATTTTGTTATTATCTGCCTAATGTTTGGATAATTTTTACCAGCATATTTGTGATTTTCTTTTTATATACTTCTCACACTTTGTAAACATTTGTCATTTGTACTATATATTATTGAGTGTACTTTTGTTCAATGCTGATGTTTTATTGTTTTTTTTGGGGGGGCGGATTGAAATAGCTAAAGGGATTTTTCCAACTAACAGGATTGCTGTATTTACAATTTGCCGCCTCATTCATTTTATACTGGTTGCAGCCCAAAGCATGAGGCACCAAGCTAACTTGGCAATTCATCCCATTTTTAAAAAGGTTTACAAAAAGGAAATGTATTTATTTCTGGTCCAATGTGGATGTCTTTTTACATTATGTGCAACCAAACTGTTAAGTACCATATAACATGTTATAGAAGTCATGAAGCAGCCCAATTAGTTACTAAAATACACTGTACATTTATCACATGGGGCATTTGCAAGGTTAGAGGGAGATATTGTGTTCATTTCCTACTCAAGTCCTATGGTTGGAGACTAAAAGGAATATCGCCTTCATATCTTCATGTTTAGCATCGCTGGAGACAGAGGGGGCTTCAATAAGCCTGGTGGTAAGTTCCTAAAGCGTATTCCATTGGCTAGTCCACTCGAGTTAATGTAGAGGCCATTCACGCCTATGTGTCCTTAAAAGATTTCATTTGGTGTGCCACTTTTGACCAAAAAAAAAGTGTCCTAATGGTTTATATTTGGATTTCTTCAAAAGTTGAGACGTGTCCTTTGACAGAAACGTCTTTTTTTTTTTTTTCTGCATCTTTTTCCATTTCATTCCGAGACTATTGTGGTCAAGGTTATCCTGAAAATGGTCAATAACTTAATGTATTTAATACTGCTCACAAGTTTTTTTTGTTTTGTCTTGGCAGATGGGCAGGTTTGCTTTTAACATGTTATGTCATTGTCTAAGTGTTTTTGTCTTTCTCTGCTTTGATCCATGGAAAACTCAGACGGCATGAGGGGTGGAATGGATCGTGACAAGGGTATGTGCTGTAAATGATCCCCCTCTCTTTTAATGTTCACTGCAGATAAAAAGTTTGATGCCTTTTCAATCTTTTAAAACAAGGATGGCATAATTTGTACAAAAGTGACAGTAAAGACATGTTACAGTGCTGTTCTTTTGAATGCTCATTCAAATAAGCTTGAAAATATTCATGAACGCAGAGTTTCCACAAAAATGTTAAGCCGCAACAACTGTTTTGAACATTGATAAATGTTTCTTGAGCACCAAATCAGCATATTAAAATGATTTCTGAAGGATCATGTAACACTGAAGACTAGTAATTGTTGCTGAAGGTTTGGCTTTGCCATCACAAGTTATTTTTAAAAGATATTAAAATAGAAAACTGGTATTTTGAATTGTAATTTCAAATATTGCCAAAAATATTTCAATGTTTTTTTGTTTTTTTTTTGGATCAAATAAATGCATCCTTGAGTAGCATAGGAAGCTTCTTTCAAAATATCTTACTAACTCCACATTTTTGAACCAAAGTGAAAGTTAACATAGTAGTTAAATGTATTACAAATACATCTTGGATGAAAGTGGTAAATCTGATTCTCTCCCACAAACACCAGGGCATCCAGGAGAGCAGGACTCTGAGAACAGCACCATCTACATCACAGGCCTCACTGAGAATGCCACTCTACCAGAGATGGCCGACTTCTTCAAACACTGTGGAGCGATTCGGGTGAGGAGCTACATAACTAGATTCATTTTGAATAACAACGTCAACCTTTTATCATCAGATTTCAGCTGTTGTAGTGGCTGCTTTGACAGTTTCCATTTTTCGTAGCCATCTTGACTATTTTTGTTTCTCATAGATAAATCGGCGTTTAAATCAACCAGCCATAAACATCTACACAGATAAAGACACTGGAAAACCAAAGGGAGATGCCACGCTCTCCTATGAGGAACCTGCCTTTGCCAAAGCTGCTGTTGAACACTTTGATGGTTGGTTTCTCCGATTATTTTCATCTGCTGTGGATATTGCTTGACATTTATTCTGCCTGTTCAACTCAATATCTCTTCACTTTTAAACATATTCTCAAACATTAACATGTTGCTCATACTTCAGGTAAGGAGTTCCAGGGCCGGAGGTTAAAGGTCTCTATGGCTCGCCGGAAGCCCATGATGGGGGGTATGAGAGGTGGAATGCCAATGAGAGGTGGCCCTGGGATGGACCGTGGAGGTATGATCAATCCTTAAGCCCGCAGGAATCCTTCAGGTGGGGGGTGTATCTGTATTGTAACGGTGGCTTTGTTTTGTATGCCAACCGGTATGGGAAGAGGAGGGGAGAGAGGTGGTTTCCCCCCTCGTGGAGGCCCTCGAGGTGGAATGGGTTGGAACGGGCCTCCAGGAGGCAATGTGCAGAAGAGAGCTGGAGACTGGGAATGTCCCAACGCGTGAGCGAAACAAACTGTTTTGAAGCAACTGAATTATGATGCATCTTTTGCAATACATGAGGCCTGCTGTCTAAGCATTAAAAAAAAGTGTTGATGTCTATTTTTCTGTCCATCTATCTCGTATCTCAAATACAGTGGGTGTGGAAATCAGAACTTCTCCTGGAGAACGGAGTGTAACCAATGTAAAGCTCCAAAACCTGAAGGCCTAGGAGCTCCTCCCTTCCCTCCTGCAGGTACACGCAGATTGACAGTCTTCCCTCATCAGCTGATGATCTCTAAAAGTGTCCGTGACCGAGATTTGTGTTGATGTGTAACAGAAAAAAAGCGTGATTTGTTTTAATTGTATTTTCAGGCGGTGATCGTGGCAGGGGTGGAATGAGGGGCGGCAGAGGAATGGATCGTGGTGGTCCGGGGGGCATGCGTGGAGGCTGGGGGGGAGATCGCGGCGGATTCAGAGGCGGCCGTGGCGGAATGGACAGGGGCGGATTCAGAGGAGGTAGCAGGGGTGGTCCTCCCATGGACAGAGGGGGCAGGAGAGGCATGGGACCCCCAGGCAAGATGGATATGAGGTGAGCGTCATTTACTGTGAGTATAACGAGACAAATGCAAAACGCTTAAGTCTGGGTGGTGCTTCATGTACTTACGATACATATTTTCTTTTATTTGTTTAACAGGGATCATCGTCAGGAGCGCAGAGACAGACCCTACTGAGATCATGCATCAAGCAAATGGAAATTTACATAGAGGAACATTTTAAAAGTCCTTTTTATTTATGATTCCATATTTATACATGGCTATCTTTTTTTTTTTCTTGCTTTGTTTTTAATTTCAGTACAACATTGTGGTTTTAGTTAAACCTTTAGGTTGCTTTTTTTTGTATGCAATAATGGCCTTTTTTCTTTTTAAAGATGCTCAGTTGCCCTGTAGTCACCATTTTTGGGGATGTCCGTCTTGCATGTCTCTCTATGTAACTATGTACTTTGAACTGTTTTAAAAAAAAATAAACTTTTCCACCTCCAATCATTTAGCTGTTTCTTTTTTTTCACACTGGTTTTTGCTTACTGAAGTTGGCAGCAATTATTACATCATACGTGCCGTCTATTCATGTCCATATTAGTTAATAGGGGGTTATAGCCTCCTGTTAATTCATGCTTTAAGCTCTTAAAGCTGTTCCAAAAGGATGTTTTAAAACCGCAAGACAACATTTCTGTAAATCTAATAACATGCACTACCCTTATGAATAGGTGCAATTCAGACTTTAACCATTAGGTGTCTCGTTTGTTCTAGTTCTAGTTTCAATCACTGCCATGTGCATGATAGAGCAGATTTATCTGCTGAATACCAAGTAAAATGATGCCAGCTCTGTTATCAGAGCATAACTAAGCCTCCATTAGAGCCTCTTGATGAACATTGGTGTATCTGAATCTATGAATAGATCATAAGTAAATAGTTTTTTTTTTTTTTTTTTTTTCCAAGAGTTCAGCATGAATGCTGTGCAACATTTTTCAGACATGAGCAGTTACTGTAGGGTCCTTTTTAAGTCCAATTTTGGAGGTGGAAGTGTCAAGCTGTTCAATCACTAGCTGTGCAGAGTGTTTCTATTAAAACAAATGCTGCAGTGTGTTTTCTGCTCTGATGTTTAATTGTTCTATAACGGCACGAGTTGAAACTGGTCTATAAAACTCAAGACTGTTATCAACATTTTACTTCATCTGAAAAGCATCTGGCATGTGTTCACCATGAGCCCGTGTTGAATCATTGCTCTTGTTAATTGAAGTGTTGGCAGGAGCTGACAGGATGATGCTTGTACCAGCTTTGGAGCCTTTTTGCAAACCCCATCTTAAGTTCTTATCTGATTACACTCAGAAATTGAATTAAGCAAAGGTAATTCTCAGTCATAAAATATTTCAAAGCATAGAATGGAGTGTTTCATTTCAGTTTCACTCACTGATGCCTTTATAATGGACATCTTGGAGCCAAATGCTCACTTGCTGGAGAGCTGTGGAATTAACTGGTTTGTGTGTGTTCACAGAAAAGCTGATTCATCCAGGCCTTGAAGAATGATCTCATTCCTTCTCTTGCTGTGTGTCCTCCCCTCTGTCTAGCTCTCTTAAAGAAACAACCCACGCTGTTCAAATCAAAACAAGGGCCTCCCTTTGGCTGCACGGCTGTTGTTGGAATCGCACACTGCAGTAGTCCGGGCCGAGCTATTGAAGTGCACACTGCCAGAGCAGGAAGTAAAACAAAAGAAAATAAAAACATTTCCAGTATGCTCTCAGATCCCATGTTAGGGTATCATGCAGACAAGAAGTGTGAATAAAAGCTCAACGATGCACAGAAGCTACCATGTCTTATGGTTGGTCTGCTGTTATGTTTAGAGGAGAGTGGGTGTGATTTAAATCTGCAGTTGGCTTGTTTGGTGATGTACGGCAAAAACATCCAAGCAAAAGTGACTCTTAAAATAGGATGACACTAGGGAGGGAAGCTGGACACTTGAGTTTTCCTCATAAGGATAATTTCTGATCCACTAGCATTAACATTACAATACATTAGTGAGACACATTCGGAAGGATTGTATTAAACCATGACATTTAGATACTCCTATTTCAATCATTTTGCCTTCTCATTCACAGCATGTGCCCTATAGTGTGGCTTTGACCTATGATTGTTAAGAGTTGAGTTTCTGAAGACAGACTTTCAGTTGTCCTACAGCCATTGAACTTAGTGTTTAATGGAGACGAATGAGTGCTGATTAACATCATGATGATGTCCTCGTGTCTGTCTTTTGTCTGCCTATTCAGAATGGTCTCTTTCATTTACTGATGACCAAGACCATTGGCAGAGTGGTGCGAATGAGCCTGCACTAAAGTTTTGAAGCCCAAACTGGAACAAACAGGAACCTGTTGGATAACCACATTAATTTAATTTGACAGACTTGATTAAAGTTTGGCAATGAGAGTTCTTGGGAATGTGGATCAAACAAAGATTGACGTTACTGAGCAATGGAGCAGATAAAGTGGCAAACACTTTTGTAAAAAGTAAGCTTTCTCACTGATTGATGATCAAAAAGAGATTATCTTTAAAGTTCTACAGTCATCTTTACACAAGTACAGCAAGATTTTATTGTATTTATTATTATTATTTTTTAAGTTTATATATGACACACAACAAATATTTATTTCACGGCCCTCAAAAATACTTCACTCACACTAATCTATATATGAGATCAGTGACTTCACTCTAATTAATATGGACGTTTTACCGTTGCACATGGCAACATACCGGCGCTACTTGCACGTCTCAAAAATTACTCCGCGGTTTCGCATTTTTAGTAACGCGAGTAACGTGTGTGCAGCAAACATCAGTCGGACTCGGAGCAACAATGAACAGGTAGTAAAAGCTAAGAGCTGGTTGGAATTGTATCTAAATATGTTTCCTAACAAGTCACCAAATGGTTTGAATTGCAGATAGAAATATATCAAATAATACTGTACGTAAATGGACTATTTTTAGCGGAAGCTTTAAGGTAATGTAAACAACATAATATGTATAACAATAATAATAATTACTAAATAAATCAAAATTTAATGTCATTGCATTTATTTATTTGGTAAATGGTTGTATAAATAAGCGGGATAGTGTAGTCAATCGGTCATCATGGTACAATAGGCCTTCCCTCTACTTTGCGTCGCCTGACAGTACATTATCCTTATATTGACCCTGCCACAGTTTATCACATGAAGGTAGTATGTTTAATTACATACATCACAGTTAATTTGAGTTGAGTGATTGATGTAAACAGACTACTGCGGTCAGGCCAGCCTCCACTTTGAAAAACACGGTCATTCTAGCCGCCACGTTATTTTGTGGTGGGCGCATATACTACTTGTTACGGTAACAGCGTGTAAAAACCCAGATCAGACGAAAAGTGATCTTTGGCTTTCATTTATTGAGCCAGTTTCTCTGTCAATGATGAATGAATGAATGAATGAATGAATTTAAAAAGGTCTGATATGAAAGACATAAACAAATATATAAATAAATAAATAATTTTAAAAAGGTCCTATATTATATATAAAAGAATAAATTCATTCATTAATTAATTAAAAAAAGGTCTGATATGAAAGATAAATAAATAAAAAGTTTTAAAAACGGTCTGATACCATGAAAATGAATTTGAGTTATAATTACATGTTGAATTTCCAAGTAATATGAAAACAGCTGTCTGGTGAGAAATAGCAAAATAAAAGCTTTTAAAAACTTGCAAAAAATTATTTTTATCTGTAAATTCACATAGTTATAAAAAGAAAATTCCCTGTTTCCCCCAAAAAGTTTCACTTTAGATAAACCGTACACCAGTATGTCATTCCCCCAATGTCAGGACTGTCTGATGTCCTCATATATGACCAGTTTGTCTTTGATTTCAGATAGCTCTAAAAAGAAAACTCCCTGTTTTCACAAACCAGTTTCAATTCAGATTGACAGTTCACTACCCCAGGGTGTCACTCAGCCAGTTTCAGGACTGGCTGATGTTGCATTACATAATAAAAGCCCTACAAAAACTCATATATGACCAGTTTTGTCTGAATTCAGATAGCTCTGAAAAGGAAACTCCCTGTTTCCACAAACCAGTTTCAGTTCAGATTAATAGTCCAGTACCCCAGGGTGGCACTCAGCCAGTTTCAAGACTGTCTGATGTTGAATTACAAAATAAAAGCCCTCCAAAAACTCATATATGACCAGTTTTGTCTTTGATTTGGATAGCTCTAAAAAGAAAACTCCCTGTTTCCACAGACTAATTTCAATTCAGATTAATAGTCCAGTA
>NW_015555744.1:66237-103382 GCF_001515605.1 Sinocyclocheilus anshuiensis | reverse complement strand
CACGTGATGATGATTTCCTGCTGATTACAGAACCGACATTACTATAAAAATGCGCATGACAATCACATTCGATTAATCGTGCAGCCCTAGCTCTAAAAAGTAAACTCCCAGACCTGTTCTGCCTGGTGATTTTGAATAGCTCTAAAAAGAAAACTCCCTGTTTCCACAGACCAGTGTCACGCCCACAAATATCTGGATCTGATGTGTAATTACAAAATAAAAGTATTTTTTGTCTGTCAATTCTGATTGGTATAAAAATGAAACTCCCTATTTCCAAAGACCACTTTCACTTCAGAGTGATAGTACCCCTGCTCAGAGAGGCTCATATTTAAGCTGCTTTGTCTGTCAATTTGGATTGGTTTAAAAAGAAACTCCCTGGGGGGGACTTTTATTTTATAATTACACATCAGATCCAGACATTTGTGGGAGTGACACTCTGGGGTGGTGTACTATTAATCTAAATTGAAATTGTTCTGAACTGGCTGAGTGACACCCTGGGGGTAGTGGACTGTCAATCTGAATAGAAATTAGTCTGTGGAAACGGGGAGTTTCCTTTTTAGAGCTATCCAAATCAAATACAAAACTGGTCATATATGAGTTTTTGGAGGGCTTTTATTATGTAATGCAACATCAGATCGTCCTGAAACTGGCTGCGTGACACCCTGGGGTACTGGACTATTAATCTAAATTGAAACTGGCCTGTGGAAACAGGGAGTTTCCTTTTTAGAGCTATTCAAAATCACAGGCAGAACAGGTAGAAAATGAGTTTTTGGAGGGATTTTATTATGTAATGCAACATCAGATCGTCCTGAAACTGGCTGAGTGCCACCCTGGGGTAGTGGACTGTCAATCTGAATTGAAACTGGTTTGTGGAAACGGGGAGTTTCCTTTTTAGAGCTCTCTGAATTCAAAGACAAACTGGTCATATATGAGGACATCAGACAGTCCTGACACTGGGGGAATGACATCCTGGAGTGGTGTACTGTTTATCTAAAGTGAAACTTTTCTTTTTATAACTATGAATTTACAGATAAAAATATTTTTTTGCAAGTTTTTAAAAGGCTTTTATTTTGTTATTTCTCATCAGACAGCTGTTTTCATATTACTTGGCAATATGAATGTAATATAACTCAACAAAAAAAATGTCATGTTATCAGACCGTTTTTTAAACTTTTGATTTATTTATTTATTTATCTTTCATGTCAGACCTTTTTGAATTAATTAATGAATTAATTTATTTAATATAGGACCTTTTTTAATTAATTAATTTATTTATTTATGTCAGTCATATCAGACCTTTTTTAAATTTATTAATGCATTATTCATCATTGACAGAGAAACTGGCTCAATAAATGAAAGCAAAAGAACACTTTTCGTCTGATCTGGGTTTTTACGCGCTGTTATCGTAACAAGTAGTATATGCGCCCACCACAAAATAACGTGGCGGCTAGGATGCCCATGTTTTTCAAAGTGGAGGCTGGCCTGACCGCAGTAACATATTGCATGATCAAAGTCGCACTGATTAAACCTGATTTTTTTCTTCCCAACTGTGAAGCAATCACAGGATCCCTGTTCCCACCAACGAACATGCAAATTGAAGATATGATAAGCAAAAGCAACATCCTCGTTTCTATTTTCGCTCGACTGCACAACAGTAACGTTTTGAATAAAAATGATCGGTATCAACCGAATGTCAGATGCAAATTTGAACGGTTTGGCCGTTGGTAGCTGCCTGGGCAACTGAAATAAAGGGAATGCACAGGGATAAACTTGCCGTTGATCCTCTAATAATGAGATGTAACTCAATGTATAAGCCACTGCATCTCGACGCTTTGTGCAGGAGGCGGCGCATAGGACGGTCGCATCATTTCCAACCGACGAAGATTATTATTAAAGTGCCCCAGTAGACCGGGTCTGCCTTCCTGCCTCAATCGGCCATGCGTCCTCCGAAAGAACTAATGAATGAATAAACGAGGCGTAGCGGAGCGCTGTTAGCCAATGTGGATGCTCCTCATGCACAACGATAGCGCGTCGAGCGCGATAGTATGTCGTCGAGCTGTCATGTACTGATAATCGTCCTGTTTCTGTTTCGCTCCGGACTTCCATAGGGGGAATGAGTAATCGTTATGTGGTCATTGAAGGAGGCGGGTATCTCACCGACATCCGGAATCCATCGCGGAATCCTACAGCTGTACCGCGGCGCTGCGAGTCAAAGCGGCCCGCTTTAGGAGCTCCTACCGCGCGTCGTTATGCCATTCCCAACGCTGTTTATGGAGGATCGCTGTACGAGACAGTCGTGCGTCATTTCGTGCCTTGATTGAATCGCGTTTTCCCGTAATATGGCCGATCAGAGCAACATTCAATCCGCCGCCTCCAAAAGCATCAGGCCGTTCAAATCCAGCGAGGAATACCTGTATGCCATGAAGGAGGATCTGGCTGAATGGCTGAACACGCTGTACGATCTGGACATAACGGCGGACACTTTTATGGAGGGTCTGGAGACCGGCTGCGCGCTCTGCCGGCATGCAAACAACGTGAACCGCGCCGCCCACGAATTCAAGACCAAGTATCCAGATGCGGCGCTTTCGCTGCGGATACCCAGCAAGGACGTGGTCTTCCAGTCGAGGAACGTCATACCGGGCTCGTTTTTGGCCCGAGACAACGTGTCCAACTTCATCGGCTGGTGCAGGCAGGAGCTCTGGATCAAAGATGTGCTCATGTTCGAGACCAACGACCTGGTGGAGAGGTGCAACGAGAAAAACTTCGTGCTGTGCCTGCTGGAGGTGGCTCGCCGGGGGGCCAAATTTGGCATGCTGGCCCCCATGTTGATTCAACTCGAGGAGGAGATCGAGGAGGAGATACGGGACCAGGAGAACCTGACGGAGGCTCTGGGGGAGTCGCAGAGCCCGCCGAGCAGGACGTACAGCCGCAAGGAGAGCATCGGCGAGCCCAACCCAGAGCTGCTGGCCCGCTGGCAGCAGCAGCAGAAGAGAGTTCTGCTGGAAATGCGCAACCTGGACGAGCTGGTGAGTTTGACAGGTGTAGGGTCTCAGACAGGCGCATAATAATAGCAACTGGTGGGTTATTAATAATCTGGTTAGATGGTGTTCAGCTTAAAAAACTTTTTAATAGTTAAAACATCCTTCATGTCAGAACTCAGAAATGTATGTAATGTGTCATGGAAAGTTCTGGTGTCAGTGTTATTTATATGGACCAGAAATGGCGTAGGCTAACAAAGGTTACCTCGTTCAGTGCTTCTACATACAGTAGATATACTGTAAGTGGATTTTCTGTCAACTCTTGACTTGCACTGAATTCAACTTTTACCTTCAATGGCTTTTCAGTACATCTCAAATGTCAGCCATGGAAGAACAACCCAATGCATCTCATTAAACTAATACATTAAACATGGGACAAAATATGGCTTCACCTAACATAAAAATAGCAACATTTATGCTTTGAAATGATTACTAGAATGTTCTTCTGGCACAATGAACACCAAAGTACTATTTATTTTCATTTTCTTTTTATTTGAATGGCTACCCTATTTAGATAACTTTGCAGTTTCTTTGTCACATAGAAATAAATTAGACACTTATTTAACATTTAAAAATGATTTTGTTGTTTTAAGTAATTGTGACTTAATTCTTTTGTCACAACCATGTGTCAAATCATTCATAACTAATGAAGAAAATTAGTTTGAAACCATGTAAATTAATTTATATAAATATTAACCATGTTTCAAATCCCCCATAACCAATTAAGAAAATTAGTTTGAAACATCTAAATTCATGAATTAAACCATCTAAATTAATTTATTGAAGTGAATGCCAGATTTGTAAAAAAAAAATAATAATAACTTTTTTTGTTATATTAACCATTTGTCAAAGCCCTCATAACTAATGAAGGAAATTAGTTTGAAACCATCTAAATTCATTAATTGAACCATCTAAATTAATTTACTGAAGTGAATGCCAGATTTGTTAAATATTTATAATTTGTAATTATGATTTTCTTATGGTTTCAGCCCATATTGAGTGAAAACATATTTTGTGAGAAAATGTAAGCAGGGGGATTCATCCAAACATACCTCTGACCCTGCTGATTGGATTGCTTTTATTTGTTCAGTTTTGTAACCTGTTTCATCCCACTGATTCAGTGATTGACATTATCTGGTCTTGAGAGTGGATCTTTGTATTTGTGTGCTGGATGAAAGGTCAGAAAGTGTGATTTGTATTGGTGTGTTACATCTGAGTCTGCACATGTTCTTTTACCCTGGTCATGAGGAATGCTGACCATCCATGCCATATCTCGCATATGTGTATTCTTGAGGGTGAAAGGTTGTTCCTTAAAGGAACGCCACTATTTTTGAAAATAGGCTCATTTTCTCCCTGGGGGAGAAACGGTCTAATCAGATTCAATGATCTATGCTAAGCTAAGCTAAAAGTGCTACCGCCAGACCCGGAGATCGTCTGAATGGATTCGAAAACGGTAAAACTCAACTGTTTAACTCTAGGGGAGTTGGAAAATGAGCCTGTTTTCAAAAATAGTGGAGTGTTCCTTTAAGGACCAGAGATATTGGATTCTGGTCTGTGTTGGGAAGTTAGTGAGATAGTTGAATATTTAAATGAACACACCATTCTTATTTGATTTATTAGCTTCTTTGCCACAGCCGCAAATATTGTTGTTTCAGAAAGATGCTTCTTCAGTTTGCACTGTGCTTTTGCTAGTCCCGATAGTCTGCTCTCACCCGATTATTCTGACATCAAAAAGTTTAGGGAACAACGGGAAAATTTGCAATCTCCCACAAGCTCTGGTGCACAGGGACTTAATTTGACTGCGTCCCAGTTACTGTGTGCCACTGGACAGCTGTGGGTATTTCCCTCTAAAAGTCCCTCTCTTCACTTATATCATCACTTTTCACATTTATGCTCTGATCAGCAATGTAAATTTCACCACTTAAATCCACCAACTGTCAACATCATCCTAAAGATCAATATTTAAAGAATTAAGTTGTCAGTGTTGGTCCATCATAGAAACAGTAGTGAGCCCTTGTGAGCGTGTAAGCACCTTTTTCCCTGAGCGTGAACTGCTAGCATCAGCATGAGTTGAGGCAGGGTGAAGAAACGGTAAACATCAGGTGCTGTTACATCAGGAACTCATTCCATACAGGTTGTTAGCATTTTTTACTGAATGTAAGCCTAATGTTAAAGTATACGGGCAGTGATGTATCTGGCACACTAGACACTTTGATTTGTCCCCTTGTACGGTTGACCTTGTCTGGATCATCTAACACAGCCGCTCATCTTATCTCACAAGCCATGTTGCTGAACAGAGCAGCTGGTTTTGTCCTGCAGAGACAGGGTCGATTAGATCACCCTGAAGCTCCAGGACACACTGGAGCACTCAGCAGAATTTGTCTAATCAAACACTCTCTCTCATCTTGTCTGCTTTAATATATTGCTCTTTGAGATTAACTGCCCTTTGTAATTATGCGATTTCTCACAGGCTTTGTTCTCCGACAGGCAAGTTTGGACATATCTTTGTTTTGATTCATTTAGAGTTGCCATATTTTAGAGATATGTCATGCAGATACTTATGACTGGTTTGTGGGTAAATTATACTTCCACACAAATGCATTCAGACTTCCTCTCTTTCTATATATAAAGCTTGTTGTTTCATTGTTTCAGGCAATTTGATAATGCAGAAGTTCTGTGTGATTGTTGTTTCAAGTGTCATGATTTCTTCCCATCATGACACTTGCTTTTGTGCTTTCTTGATTTAGTTAATAAAACACTGTAAAAACTTAAAAAGTTGGGAATGCTCAATATATCAGTAGTGTATTAGTTATCTGATGATGTAATTGATTTGTAACTTTTATTTGTATCAGTCCATATTGGATATATATCAGCCAATATTTGATATTTAATTCTGTATTCTCCTTTTCACACGTTTTTACATTTAGTTTCATGTTTTGACATCATGTAACACTTACTTATTGTTAATATTAAATAACACCGTTAAATGTAATTGTTAGCATTAATTTTTTATGCGTTTCATGCGTTCATTTTTGGGCGAACTATCCCTTTAATAATATTATTTAACTAAATCTGTTTGACTACATTAGATTACACCAGCAAAAGTCATTTTAAAGGGATAGTTCACCCAAAAATGAAAATTAGCCCATTATTTACTCGCCCCCAGGCCATCCTAGGCGTATATGACTTCCTTCTTTCAGATGAATCCAGTCGGAGTTATATTAAAAATGGTCTTTGATCTTCTAAGCTGTTTAATGCCACTCAGCGGGTGTTGCAGTGCATCAGTTCAAAAGAAGTGAAATAAAGCACATCCATCCATAATAAAAAGTGCCTCACACGGCTCCGGGGGGTGAACAAAGGCCTCCTGTAGCGAATCGATGTGTTTTTGTAAGAAAAATATCCACATTCAAAACGTAATAATCACTTTAATCTAGCTTGCACCAACAGTTGTACACGGAAGCAGCTCCGGGAGGATGACGTAAGATGTCGGCGTTGTGCATGCGCTGGTGAGTCTCGTGAAAACTAACGTTTGTTAACAGGAGCAAAGGAAGCAAAGTTTCCTTACTTTAGCAAAGGAACACCAGTCTCTCTCTTGGCTTATATCGAAATCCTCCGACATTCTTCTTTACAAATCCTCGTTTTGTACTTCTAATTCGTGACTGTTGTTTTGTTTTGATCTCTCCCCTGTGCTTCCGCGTTCGTCACTTCTGAGCGGCGAATGCGCAACGCAGACGTCCTACGTCATCCGCCCAGAGCTGCTTCCGTGTACAACAGTGAACGCAAGCTAGATTAAATGTATTATTTTTCTTACAAAAACGCATCGATTCGCTACAGGAGGCCTTTGTTCACCCCCACCCGGAGCCATGTGAGGCACTTTTTTTATGGATGGATGCGCTTTATTTCACTTCTTTTGGACTGATGAACTGCAACACCCACTGACTGCCATTAAACAGCTTGGAAGATCAAAGACCATTTTTAATGTAACTCCTACTGGATTCGTTTGAAAGAAGAAAGTCATATACACCTAGGATGCCTTGAGGGTGAGTAATTCATGGGCTAATTTTCATTTTTGGGTGAACTAACCCTTTAATGGTCAGATAAGGTAAAATGATCTCCAACACTCTGACAACTCACATTATGGTCCCTAATTCTATCATTCTTGCCTTGATTGTAAAGTAATTTTTTCACTGATTTTGTGAGTGCTGTCCATATGAATGTGTGGTGTAATCCAGTCTACTAATTTTTATGTTTTGGATTTAGTTTGAGGATTTTAGCTTGGTCATTTGGTTATTTTAGATTTGAATAATACATACAAACATCAAAGTCACTGTCCAAATGACCATGAGGATTATTCTACTTTGATCTTGTATTTCTTAAAGAGATTTCTGTGGAAACAGGATAGAAGACTTTTGTGGATGTGCTCGGATTTAGTATTGGTAATCCTATTCACCCCTGTGGAATATGCCTGATCCTCACCGTCCATTAGTTCCTCACACATCCTCCTTCTGAAATAACATTCATGCTGCATGAGGAAAAGCAGAAGTGTCTCAGAGATATGAGTGTATTTTGAATTACACAGCTATAGTTCCTCTTGATTTTCTTCGTTACAGAAACACTGATACAAATACTCCTCTGCACCTTTCCTTCTAATGCCTTACTCATCTCTGGTGAGTTTGGCTGGAATTTTCCACTGTTGGACAGCGTGGGGGAGACAGGGCCACTGCTTCCCCCTGTGTAATGTTATTTAGTACAGCCTATTCTTGCTAAAATGTCTAGTCACAAAAATGTATCCGTATAGTCACTCTAACACTGTAGAACCCAACCCAAAGTTGAGAGAGAGACAGTTTTGCTCTGTCTGCTTTCTCAGCCCATTTGTCATTTGTTTGTGTAACTTCTGTCTCAGTGCATTACATCACTCGTCATATAGTTGCACATACCCTTGGCTACTCAGAATGCTTTAAATAGAAGTTTAATATAACATACACTTCCGTAGGATGTTAAAGTCTCTTATGCTCACCAAGGCTGCGTTTATTTGATAAAAAATAAATTGACAAATAAACAAATTGTGAAATATTATTACATTTTTTTTTCCTGTATATATTTGAAATTGTAATTTATTCCTATGATGGCAAAGCTGAATTTTCAGCAGCCATTACTCCAGTCTTCAGTGTCACATGATCCTTCAGAAATGATTCAGTTTAATCAAAATGTTGCTGTTGATTTAATCAAAGAATGTAGAAAACAGGAGAACAAAATACTAGTGCACTGATTTTTATTTATTTATTTTTTGCACATGCTCTCATGAACACAGACAGACAAACAGCAGACAGAAATACCCCATGAAATGACTTTAAGGCACATGACCAGAAGGATGCCCTACAATTTCTAAGACATCAGTGGCGTTATACTGTATCTAACAGACTGTCTTTTCTCTCTTTCTCCCCCTCTCTCTCCCCACACCCCGAGGCCTTGACATTCTGCTTCATGGTTTTGTCAATAATGCACAGCCCCGTTATTCTCTCTCTTTTTTGTTTGTCAGACATGCACATGCATGAGTACACTACAGTACACACACTCACACACAGTCTTTGCCCAGAGCTAAGGAGAAAAGGACAGAGAGAACACACTGCTTGATGGTGCAGTGCAGTATGGCTGCCCTTCTCATTATAACCCAGACATGAAAATATAGCTCAAATCATGTGGTTTGTTGAGAAGTGTGCTGTTGTACCAGTAAGCAACCATTCAGAACATCTTAGCAACCAACTAGCAATACCCTGCTATTGCAAGCACAACTATGATGTTCTGCAGAAAATATAAAATGATCATTATCTTGCTGAAAGTGCTTGCAGGGTATTGACCACGCATATGCTGCCCCATGTTCGTTGTGCTCATGGATCGAAATTGAGAGATTTATGGAGGTATCTGCAATCCCCTAAAGGCTGAAGGGAACATGAGGCCAGGGAAAGAGAGAGGGCGATATAGCCGTGAGGTAGAGGTGAATTGAAGGACAATGATAGCGGGAGAGAGGCTGATATCACAGAGAGGTGGGGTCGAGGAAAACAGAAAGCTTTGCAGCTAAAGAAATGGAAAAAACATGCAGTTGAGTAGAGAGAGTAAATGAAAGATGTGGGGGCGAGAGAGAAGAAATAAGAGCAGAGAGAGAAACAGAACAGAGGTGAGCTGAGGACAGAATAACGAGAACAAGATGGATGGAGAATAAAGAGAGCAGCGTAAAGAGTGAGGGCAGCTGGGGTGATGTGTTGCTCCGTGAACCTCATGGCAAGGACATCATTGTGCATTTTCAAATTAGCTTAATTTTAAAACTGCTCTCAGATTTATTTTACACCGTATGTTGTAATTTACACTTGTAAAATACAATAAAAATAGTAATATTGTAAAATACAACAGCTTAAAAAAATTATATTTTAATATATTTAAAACTTGAACTATTTGTGATCGCAAAGGTAAATTTTTACCAGCTATATTACTCCAGTCTTCAATTTCACATGATCCTTCAGAAATCATTCCAATATGCTGATTTGGTGTCTTTTTTATTTTTTTTATTTTTTTTAAGCAAAGTATTATTTGGATTGTCACACAGCTATAGGAATAGAAAAGTGTGAAAAAAAAGAGCATTTACTTATAAGCATCCTTGCTAAATAAAGCTATAGTTAGCAAACTATAATAAATATAGCAAGTAGCAACTGACAGAAAAGAAAAGATGCTATCTGTATTTAAACAGAAATCATAGTCATTGCAAACAAGACTGCACATTGCACCCAAAGTACATTTGTAAGAGAATGAAGAGTCCTCTGCTATTTTCTACCAGTCATTGCGATTTCATCTCTGATATCAGTATTAGTAACCGTACTGGCATCACACAATAGACTGCTGTTTTCATTTACTTGCATTATTGGTGTTAATGTAATTTATGAAAATCTAAGGTCATTGTATTATTTGGAAAAAATGAGCTCTAGCAAAATAAAGCCTGCTCAAACCTTCTTACTTGCACCATCTAACCAAGCTTCACTCTGCGTCTTAGTTTGAGTTTGCAATAATAACTGCCTTATGCTTTAGAGAAGAGCTCTAAAGAGCTCTATTGTATTCAGAGAAGAGCAGGCGACAGTTTGCCAGAAGTGCCTGTACTGTACAGACTGCTACACCCACCTCTAATGGATTTTACACCAGAGAGATAGACACAGAGAGAGAGACAGGAAAAGTAGGTCATGGCAGTTTGTGCTGGGTCAGAATCACACAAGCTGATGCTTCACTGTGAGAGAATGTCTCTCACTCTCTCTCTCTCTCTGCCTCTGAGTATTTCCCATATGAACTCATCTGTAGTCTTTTCTCTTTTTATGGTCATGCTGATTTATGCATTCAATTCTGGCTGCCATAAGTCATGTATCTTTCCGTGGTGGGCTGCAGTACTCCTCTATTAACAGAACTAGCAGATTGGGGCATATATGTCATTTCATACAGCACACCTGTCTATGTTCAGCTTTTGTTTGTGTGCACGCATGTGTGTATACATTCATGTGAAACTGAGCGTGCGTGCACCCGTGTCTGTGGTGGCTGAGTGGTTTCTTAACTGTTGGGGGCTGATGGGGTCACAGCATGGATGCCTTCCTATTACAGTATGTGTTTGAATCACCTGCAAAATTGGTAATATGAGCTACTGTTGTATTTTGAACATGCACAATGGTAATGCATACATTTTTTGTCATTCTTTGTATATATTTTATTTTAAGATATATATAGAAAAACAAAATATTAAATGTGATAATAATAAGACAAGTCAATAGAAAATTAAACATTTTTTTGAGTTGAGTGAGCTGAATGAATGGGAAGCACTGACGCAAGTAATCCGTAATCTTTAATCTATATTTAATGTCTGAAATGCCTGTCAAAGTGAAAGAAATGCTTAGAAATTGTGAATTACTCCAAAAATGAATCAAGTTA
This sequence comes from Sinocyclocheilus anshuiensis, assembly GCF_001515605.1. Taxonomy (NCBI): domain Eukaryota; kingdom Metazoa; phylum Chordata; class Actinopteri; order Cypriniformes; family Cyprinidae; genus Sinocyclocheilus; species Sinocyclocheilus anshuiensis. The sequence continues at coordinate 92,385 of NW_015555744.1, read as the reverse complement.
TTTACAGTGGTTTCATTGTTTTTTGTTTCAGTGTTGCCTAGAATAACATTTTATGGCTCACAGCAATATTTTATTTTAGTTTCTTTGTCTTTTTCCATATTTCAAAAGATTTTTCCATATAAATAAATTAGATTAGATTAAATTAGAAAAATGTGATTAAAAATGTTAAGCAAAAGTCTGAATTGTTCATTTGGTGTCATTGCCACTGATTTCCCATTGCAATTGACACTAGAGCTGAGTTAAGTATTTAAATAAATTAATAACCTCTGTATGTTTTTGTCCCTCGTGGCCTGATATAGTTTTTCCGTGACCAAATTTTATTATGGCTGAGATATGAAAATTGATTATATAATCTGTGCAGTAGATTGTGGGAAAACAGAGAGAGGAAGACTGTGTCAAAAGTTATATACTGTCGCTGGAAAGATTTTATGCCAGGTACAATTTAGGTCATGTGAATTTTTATATGCACCAGAAGGTCACCTGATGTTATAGCTCATTTTATCTCACTAAACGTAGCTTCAGTTTTGTCATAATAAGACCTCAAACTAAAGGACAAGCGTGGGATAGTCTTATGCTGAGGCTTGTGAGGAGAGCTTTCATTCTTTAGTTCTTTAGACAAGACACATTTTTTGCTTTGCCCTTGAGCACAAGCCACAACAAGCCTTTATAGTGCACTGGAGAGACTAACCTTCAGAGTTTACAAAATGGCTTACTTGACTAAAAGGAAACAATCCTGTCATGGTAACTTAGTTTTTTTTTGTTTTTTTTTTATCTTAAGTTTATTTTAAGTCCTATAGCCCAATTATTCTAAGCAGCTGGTTTGTCTGGTTAGGTCTCTCTGTTCATATGTGTGTGTGGAAATTTCAGTGGTGTTTTGATTTTTGACGGTAGAAGGACTGTCCTTTTAATTAAGGATGACAAATCAGATAAGAGATGACAGATCTGTGAGAATGCATGTGCGCATACTCCACATGTTTTCCCTCTGTCTGTAAAAGTATGATGGCTAAGCACACTACTCCTCTGTGATACAATCACTCGATCACAGATCTCTGCTTGCTGACACTGCAAATGTCACAAATGTCCTTGTTAAAAAAAACTTTTTTTCTGTAGTCATTCTGACTTTTTTCTTCTTTCGGTAACAAAAGAAGATATTTTAAAATAGGTCTCATTATTTCCTCTTTATGCATACAATGTAAATCAGTGGGGTTCAATTGGACCCCACTGAATTTCATTTTATAATTTTTATTTTTGAGTAAACTATGCCTTTAAGTGAAATTAAGTCTCTTCTTTTGGTTGTCTAGATATGTAAGACCTGTAAGTGACCCAGATTATCTGTATTTTATCGTTCGTTTTTTGTGTGTGATGTTGATCTTAGGTTGGTTTCAGCTGATACAGCTCAATTCAGCTTAATTCGTCCCCACTGGAGATGCAAAAAAATGTTTCTTCTGTGCCAGACACCCACTGAAGCGCTGAAGCAGTGTGTTAAATTCAAGACATGATCATATTTATGTTGGAACCCACCCAGTTTTCATCTCCTAGTAGTGGAATCAGATATAAACTTCTTAGCAAACAGATTTCTCATTCTTGTACAACTGAAACAACAAAGGTTTTTCTGCGAGGTGGTTTTTTTTTTCTTTCAGACTTTACTCAAACAGCACCATACTGTTTAAATATTGTTATTATTCAGTACAGTTTTACTGCTAAATGTGATATGAAACATTTTGAGAAACACCTGCCCTGAACACAGATATTTTGCCAAAATATAACAGCTACTACAATTTATTGGTGTCAGTCATCACTGTTTCATGAAAAAGATCATTCATTGGGCTGCTTTTGTAAGTGGGAATACAAGTCTACCACTATTTTTCACCATTTGAGAGTGTCTTTTTACACTGAACTCTTCTGAGACGCTCAGTCACGCAATTACTGAGAAACGAATCAGCTATTCCAAAACAATCCACACCCACGGCCGTTTTATATCTAACCCGGAAGGGTCCTTCACTTTTTACCCATCTGGCCTTCTCTGTGTCACCTCTGTCAAAGCGTGTGTCAGTATGTGTGTGTATCAGGCAGCCTGCAGTTATCAGAGACCCAGATACAGCTCACTATCTCTCAGATGCTCCATTTCCCCGTCTGCATCTCTAGGCTGACCTCGCCCAGCGCTGTATCTTTGATGCTGGCTCTCACAGTCCCATAGTGCTGCTGTGTTGGTGGTAAAGGAAGCAGGGTGATAAACAGAGTTTTCCCTCCAGACATACGCTCAGGCAAAAAAGCAGCACAGATAACAGCACTCGGGAACCAAAAACACAACATAGATGAGGTCTGAAAGCACACACAGAGTTCATGTGCATTTCCTTAAAAACAACACCATTTTTTGTAGTGTTGTGTTCAGTCAGAATTTGTGTATTAGGGTTATCAATAAGCGGTTGTGAATCCTGAAAATTTATGAGTGTGAGTTTAGTTATAGAATGCGGTAGTCACTCCCGTAAATAATCATACTGTGTGTGAATGTAAAGTTTTGCAGTTTAAAACAATTGCTTTTCATTATAAATTACAATATCAGCATTGGCTTGAAAAACATTAATTCAGTAATATATATATATATATATATAAAATCCTTTTTATTTTTAATGGCAGTCGTGCAGAAATGATTTATTTCTTATACATTAGGATGGTGAATCTTTCAGTTAATAGTAGATCAATTCATGATTCGCTGTTTCAAAACCATTTTTAAAACTATTTAGAATGCCTTAAGTACACAATTTGTCATTTGATGTAGTTACTTTGCTTGTATTTATTTTAAAGTACTGTGTACACTGGTGATTGTCCATTGATTAAATTTTTAGCACTTTAAATTGCATATGAAACGCTGTATTCAGGTCAGGTGACAAGGCTACTTTCACTTTGAAAAGACGTGTTAGCTGAGAGGAGTTTCGTCAAAGCTGACTAAAAGTGATCGAGGATGGATAATTTCGACGAACATGATGAATCTGTGATATCTTCTTCAGGGCGAAAAAGGAAAAAAAAAAGCTGAAATGTTTTCACGGAACCTTGCAAAAGCAGCACGTTACAATGGTGAGGGAAAGCTCCGTGTATTGCGTGCAACGTTAATCACATCCATACAGTTTATGATCACAACTACAACGTTTGTCAGGCATCTACATTGTCATCTGAGGAGATTACAAAGATTAAACGAGTGTTTTTTTAAACTCTAAAACATGAAATGTGGAGTTATCTGCTTTTGCCAAAAAAAATGACTGTTGGCTTTCTGCTTTTGCTAGAAAACAAACTTTTAATATGTAAAAAAAAAACATACTTTCAATGAACTTTAATTTTGTAAATTACCTGTATTTGTTTAAGTTATTATTACTTAATCAAAACAACCCAACTGCAGTTTGATTGATATTACTTGGAATGCGCAATAAAAAAAACGTGATTTCTGCAAAAAAATAAAAATCATTTGCAAATGAACTCTTCATATAAAACAAACATAAAAATTCACAGTTTAACATTAATATTGCACAGCACCATGATTTCTATATTTCTATATTGTGAATCATATAATTATATTCTTCCATAAAATTCCATACAAAAACTGAATCTATATATATATATATATATATATCTCAACAGTGTTACTGTTCGTGTGTGTTCTGATCTGAACATACAGAGGTCATGCACCTGTTCTGCTGTCTTTTAGAAATCACACTGAACTGTATGAATCAGATGTAATGTCACATTAGATAAATAAAAAATATATACTGTGCTAAATAACTTTTAACAGTGTTCCTTTAATTTGCCGCAGAAGTTAATATGTCAGCTGTTCATTATCATATTTATTCACTCCCAGCAGGCGTCTCCTCTCCTGCCGTCTCACTCCTCCTCCATCAGGTGTTCATCTCTTTCTGTCTGCCAGTATGTTTTTCCCAGGAGATGCCTGCATCCGTAACAGAGAGAGCTCTGATAACTGCAGCCATATGACCATTGTCTCTTATCGCTGTTTCCAGAGCAGTGCAGAACCAAGAGTTAAGATCACAGCTACATCTCATCGTCTGCTCTGTTTGCACACAGTATATGCTGCTGACAGTAGACATTGCTGGGGAGACAGACATTTAAATAACGTCTCCATGTCTTATATTTGGTAAGGGTGGTTCCTCAGTTAAAATCAACAAAGGAATGCTGTGAGAACATTACAGGGAGTCTCTCTGGTTCTGCTAGACTGAATGGCAGAGCTGTGTAAACTTGATTCTCCTTCAGTCTAATGGATGGAGACTTTAAACAGTGCGTCTAGCATGAAGACTCCATACTCCTCTAGCATTTAATTGTTTTCCCTGATGTCCATTTATAGTTTTGTATAGAAACAATGTTTCTAGTAATTCTCAGTGACCGACTTTCAACAACTGCTGTATATAAAAATGTATAGCTGTTGCTAAAAGAAACACTCAACATGGTAACCCCAGAATGCTTGCACATTTACACACAACAGATTTGTTTTTTGAAGGTATAACATGAGTTTGTTCAAAAACTGCTTGTGTGAAATTTTACTGTAATAGTCTGTTTTTGCTTTAAGAATGTTATATGTGAGTGGGCTCTGTTATGATTGGCTAACCTCTTCACATTTAAAATGAATAAGAACATTTGTATGCAGTGTTGATGACTTGGAAGCATTTTGGTTTTGTCACCTTATTTGTTTCTGGTATAGATATGATGTAATGGAAAGAACCCATAAAAACCATGAGAGGGGACCTAACAGTTGTGTATTACCACAGAAATCTTTAAGGTGGTCACTGCTTACAGACTTTCCAGAACAGATGTCTAGAGAAAAAGTGAAGCATGAGAGAGGCAAAATACAGCAAGAGAGCACTTCTTACTTCAGAGAGAGCGAGTCTGTATTACAGCTCATTCTGGTTCTGTGGTAACTGTCAAACACATGCTGCATGACGATGGGTCTAATTATAGAATATTCCCGCTTTAACCCTCTAATCTTCCAAACAGGCCAATAATGTGGAAAATTAAAGATATTCATGGCAATTCTAGAGCCTCCAAATTCAACTACAGTTAATAAAGTCTCACTGACTGTGTGTGGCAATAAATCTTTTCCATCACGCCAGCAGAAGTCTGCTGTCTCTCATCTGTGGAAACTCAGCTGAATTTGACTGTGTAGGAAATAAGGATGAGTTTCCCATGTGTTTGCACAAGCAGTCCAGTGGAACAGCACAGAGCCTCAAAGTGTACAGTCTAACTTTCCCACACTTGTAACACTGTAGAAAACTGCACAATCTGGTAAAGAAAAAATATACTGCATACTATATAAATGTGCATGACATAATATAAATAATAAAATAATGTTGCATTGAAAAAAACAAAAATTATGCAAAACATATTTTAATTAATACGTTTGTTTTTTCATTTATTAATTAAACCTTTTCTTTTTATTTTGGCCTGAAATACAACACGGACATGAATTTTTATTAGATCTGCACACATACACATTGCAATTTAATTTGTGATATTTGTTCCTTTTTTTGCTGAATATGTGTCTGTGTCTTATTCATCCTTTCTGAAATGGCTAAGGTGTGTTGGAGACAACGTTTTGTCTTGCCGTACAAGTTTCAACTCTTAACATTGCTGCTCTCTCGTCTGATCTTGATTGATCTTCTGGACTTTTGCCCTGTTTGTTGTCATGGTGCCACACTCATTTAGGAGAGTCTTTTCAAAGACCGCAAACAGAACAGAACATCAGAGTGAATTAGAGAGAAAGAGAGTCCATGATCACCCCACCCAGTACAGCACTTTCCTGACCGCTCTAAATCAGAACACATGCATGCCTCCATACTGTGACGTCACTCTCTTTCACATCAATAATTACGTTTTATGTGTATGTGGCATGTGCCTTTGAGTTAATCATTGGGCAAGTCCCAGATCTCATCAGGATATGACGCAACTTTAGGGAATGGCTCTTTGTTTCACTATTTGTGCTTTAGAGAAAGTGAGAGATGGATGAAGAAAGAGAGAGACTATTTGTTTTTCCTAGGGAGTGATTCAATTAAGGTGTGACAGGAATTGGAAAGGTCGGGCTCTTTCGGTGAGTCAATCACCTCAGGAGCTCAGGAGTCAATAACACTATCCCATGATGCATCGCATATAAGTTACATTCTGTCCGTTCACATGCTTACACACGCTCCCAGCGTCCTTCACTCTCTTAACGCACAGAGTTGAAGCGAGGTAAGGGATGTGACTCTGTGTTTCTCGCAGGAAACTGCTTCTGTTCAGGTGCTGCTGGACATTCAGTGGAACGTTTGTTTCTTGAGTGTGACTAAATGTCTTTTATAGTCTGCAGTGAGCCAGCAAACAGCTGAATACTAAAGAATGACTCCATGTTCGTGAATATATCTCAGCTCACCTCCTATGTGGAAGAGATATGTACATAAATATAATACAAAAATATTTATTGATTCATTTATATTTTTATATATTTATTGTTCGTGTTTTGAAACGAAGTTCAGAAGCAAAGTTAAATGAGAATACAGCATTCCATAGAAGTTCCTGACTAATATGTTTTGGTGATTAGTGACCCAACTATTGTTTTTTTATTTATTTTTTTGTTCAGGAACCATGGTACCATGCCCAAAAATCCTTTAGTAATACCATGCTAATTATTAGTCCTTTTTTGTTGGTGTAATCAAACAGAAAGCTATATTGTCTATAAAAATACATGGAAAGTAAGATGTTTCTTTACATATATTTTTCTTATAATAGGTAATAGATAGATAATAGATTTACTTTTTCTTATTTATTTATTTTTTTAAATATTGGTTGAAGTAGTCATGATTCATACAGGGCAGGCCTGTATTTACAATTTGCAAGCTTCATACTATAGAATTGGCTTCGTAATGTATGGCAAAATATACAAATATACTATTAGCATTGATATTGATCTTTTTTGTCTATTTGTTATGTGATGAAAAGTTTGTTAGTTTCAATATTGCACACGTTTAACCATGATTGTCTACACACTGTATGCTATTTGTTTAATACGATTTTATATTGTGATTTGTAGGTTCGGGAGATTCTGGGCCAGTGCTCCTGTCCGTCACAGTTCCCCATGACCAAAGTCTCAGAAGGGAAGTACAAAGTCGGAGACTCCAGCGCGCTCATCTTTATCAGGGTACATCTTTAATTGACTCACCAGTTACTCATTCACCTGTCTGTTCTGTCAAAACATTGAGGCAATGTCTTTTTCTTTCTCTCTTTATTACTTAAAGCTGAAGTTTGTCTCTTTTGTTCTTTAAAACTGATTGAAAAAATTCTGAGCTGAAGTGTGTATTTGTTTTTTTAATTATAAAAAATTCAGTTAAATGTTAAATGTAGGTTGACTCAACCAATGCCAATCGGTTTGAAAACAATTATTATTTTTCACAAATTTCATTTGGTGACGCAAGTGGCACAGAATGATACACCTCACTTTCTTTCATTACAAAGTTTTGTGCAAATGCTGGTGTCACACCCACAGACATCAAGCCATCGATTCTCTTATTTACTTTTTTGAATCTGCGCTGCTGTATCATTGGAATCTTTAACATTCCCAGAATAGAGGCCAAACTATAATAATTATAGCTCCATAATAAGTCATCCCGAGGTTTGAATGGTGTTTACACAGTTGCCAGGCTGACCTATTCAAGACTTAGCCTGTTATCCAACTTCATCTAAAAGCACCCACACCCATTCATACTGCAGACAGAAATGGAGACTTGTGTCATTTCCTGTTCTCTACCAAGCTCTCTGGATACAAGTGTGTGTGTGAGAGTGGAGGTATGCCTATTTACATGCACTTTATGCATGCATCTGTGTCTCTTTAATATGCTGTTGGGTCTACAGATTTTCACTCTCAGCTGGAGGAAATTTTAGATGGAATTTTATCTTCCTCCAATGCAGCAGGGCTGAATCAATTAAACTCGATTTAGCCTCATTCTCCTCCGCATGGGTGCCGTAACTGCAACCTAATGTACCCTCTTTCTCTCTCTTTCTCTGTCTTCATCTGTCTTGATATGCTCAGTTTTTGTACTGTGTGTGTGTACCCTTTTTTTTTTTGCAAGATGGGTGTCTGCAACTTAGCTAGTGCTGTTAGATTGAACCCTTTTATTTACTAAGACTATAATTATACATAGACCCATCATCCTTCTCCAGCACAAATGAACACTAGCAGCACAGCGTGAGGTGAAGCAGAGGCCGTTCACATCCCCGGCTCAGCTCCCCTGTGTTGACATCAGTGAAGAAGACCGAAGGTGAAAAGCAAAGAAAAATGTCATCTGTCAGATTCTGTACGGTCACCGTGTTTAGAAGCTCAGTGCTCAATTTGATGTTGGTAAACTGAAAGAAAACCTCTCGAAATTGCTGAAATCCCTGGTGATGAAGACCTTGGCACAAAAGAACATTCGCTTTGTTTACTGTTTATTATAATTATGGTTTCAGCATGTTTCCGCCTGTTGCCATGGTGATGAATCCCAAGTGCTTTTTAAAGGGCAGATGATTTTGGCTGCCGAAGATTGCAGCACTCCCATTGGCTAAAGTAGAGGTACAATAAAAGTCAATTGTTAAGGCCTAGTGGAACAACAAATCTACTTGCAGTTACATTTTCCTAAATACTTAATTGGGGTGTCAACTACGTCACAAATGATGATGATTCAAAGTCACAGTGTAAAAGTTTGAAGTAGTTATTTATTTTTTTTTTTTTTTAAAGAAGTCTGTTACGTAATATTAGTTTTTAGATAAACTGTTTCTGTTATCTGTTTGTTATTGTCGTTATTTCTCTTTGTATTATAATTATGATTAATAATGCGGATTAATAGAATGTACATTATTTTGTATGATGACTACCTGTCATCTTTATGTGGGAAAGACGTCCAAAACAAGCGGAGAACTGTGCAGCAGAATTACAGCCCTAGATGTAGTTCATTGTACGGTTTAGCTTGTATGTGTGTTTCAGTTTTTGTATAAATGAGAGCTTGTGTAAGTTTGTGCAGGTGGGCATTGTGCCAGCCAGCAGATGTGCTCTCTTTTCATGGCAACAGCACACAGACACTCATCACATGATTATTCCTTACCGTGTGCTCAGCAGATGGAGTTTAGCAATGCTAAAACTCTAAAGAGCTTTGTTGCAACAGGTTCGAAGTACACAATCAACAAGAGTGAAAATGTGAAAGAGAGTGTTTTCCTGACTGAGTGATTTTTTTTTGATAAAGAAATCAATAGTGTAGTGTCTTATCCTACATTTCTCTCTGTTCATCAGAGAAGAGCTAAAGAAACAGGGCTTGGAGTAAAAGGAGGGCAGTTTCTATGCTAAATCTCCTCCATTCCCCTCTCTCTGAATACCAGCTGAGCGGGATTGGAAAAGACAGAGTGTGTGTCGGAGCGTGATGTCTTTTTGTTCTCTCTCAAGCTCTGTCATTGCGTGTTGTCATGATAATGAAGGCGGATGGAGGCAGCAGTGGGGTGGATGGAGGAAGTGTTGGTGGGCAGATCTGTTATATAGCGTTATTCGACATGAGGGCTTGAGCTTATAATAATCAGCTGACTGTCATGTTGTTCCACCTGTATTATTAGTGGTGTTTGAAGATAAGCATCACTATTATTATTGCCCATACTGAGGGTTAAGGATTTAAACTAACTAACCCTACTGATTGTGCCAAGGACATGAAAAATAACACATACTTTAAAGTTTTGCTAAGTGATCAGGCTTATGATTTTTGCCTGATGAACAATAAAACGGTAAATAAAAATGCCATAGACTTGCATTGAAGGAGGGACCTGAGACATGCTTAGGGAGTTAAATAGTATATAGACTTGGGGATGGGCTTCTTTTGACTTGGGCCAGTAAGAAACCACACATAACTCAACTAGCATCACCCTAGGGACTACTTCTTTTGCATAGGCAAGCGCTACTTAATTCAAAATTAAGAAAAATGTCATTTGTTAATTTGTTTCACAGCCTGGCACATTTACAAATACAAAAAAAAATTCCTTGCAGATCCTAACCTCTACTAATTCTTTCATTGTACTGAACAACAAATTATACCTCTAAAGTGTACCCTGTTGTACCCAATCTTTTACTACTGTCTTTTGTACTTTTCCATCTGGCAAAACTTCTGTTATCTACCACTGAATCACTCTTCCGTCTGGATTTTTAACCAGCTGTTTACATTTCTAATGCTACAATCATGAAAATTCATTTTTGATTTTTTTTTTTATTCTTTTCTCAGCTGCTTAAAAGGTTTGTAACACAATTTTGATATGTGTTACTGTGTATGACAGCTATATTGAGTGTTTCACTTTGGTTGGTCATGTTAATGTGTGTGTGAAAGGTGTTAACATCTCTCTCTGTTGTAGGTGTTACGGACTCATGTGATGGTGCGTGTGGGTGGAGGTTGGGACACACTTGAGCATTACCTCGACAAACACGATCCCTGTCGCTGCGCTGCATTCGGTGAGATCACCACTTGTGTCACTTCCTGTCTCTGAGCTGTGAGACTTACTGGAATTTTTCAACAATACTACATGTGCTTCTCACGTCTGATTGTTTACTTTCTCACAGTATCATACAATCAAGTTATACGAGTTTTTGTTTCTAGAGTTTTGTGTTTAATGAGGGTTAGTCCCTTCATTATTCAAGACTAATAGTGTAATTCAATCTGTCTTGGGCTTTTAGAACAGATTGGTAAAAGCTGCCTCAGTTCATATATTCATATATTGCCATATTCTTCTATAATCCATATATTGCCATACAACTTACTGAAAAATTATACAAACACCTTTGCTGACCAAGGCTGGGTTTATTTAATCGAAAATACAGTAAAACAGTACTATTGTGAAATATTATTACAATTTAAAATGACTGTTTGCTACTTTAATATATTTTAAAATGTCTTTTATTCCTTTGATGGCAAAGCTGCCAACAGCCATTACTGCTGCCATGTAATGTATCCTTAAGAATAAAAGTATTAATAAAAATAGTGTGTACAAGACACATTAACAAGGCTTTTTTTCCCACTTTTTTTCCATTTACATGTGTATTAGGTTTAAAAACACTTATGATGTTGAAGCTCATCATCATTTTTCTTGTGAATATTAAAAGAGCTGAATGATGCCTTTCTTTGACCTCAACAGCTCACCGGTATCAGCAAGCTAAAGCGAGTGGCCAGGGTCCTCACAGTAAGAGCTCCAGTGCTCACTCCTCCCGCTCCACAAGCCCAGGACCTCACTGGCGCAACGAGGGCATAGCACCCTACAAAACCTCCGACAGGCGCTCTTTGGACCCTGTGTTGGGCGCCACGGTGCATTCCTCTCCATCACGGCCTGGCAGGTCGCACCATGCAGCTGTACCAGTGGAGATGGAGACTAACACAGGGCGGCCCACAGCACTGCTGCCTCGACCACCGCGAGACAGATCAGAACCACGCCACTTTAATCCTCTCAGGTCAGTGCAGGTGTGTTTGGGTGTTAAGCAGTGTGTGTGTGTGTGTGTGTGTGTGTGTGTGTGTGTATGCATGTGTGCATGTTTACAGCTCCTTGGAAAGTACCTAAAATAGAAAAGTACCCAAAATCACACCGGAATCAAAGACACGTAGAAAATGAATGTGAAAGTCAGCTCTTGTTTATTTATCTTATTTATTCTAATTTAAGAAAATTGGCTTGGGATATAAGAAGTGTAAACATGACTGCTCTTGTAAACACTACCTAAAACAATTCATACATTTTATAAATATACATTTTAAGAAGGGACCTTGAAAGAAAGTATATATTTCATAATGTATTACGTTTATTAATAATATAATTTTTTTTCTAAGACATGAAAATGCCAATACCTTGTCCAGACAGAAAGAAATATGTACAGTAATAAAAAGAGAGAAAAAAATCACAGAATCACTATATGCATGCATGGATATGGAGAGAATGCAATCCTTGTATGAGAAGAATTGAAGCTTGAAGCGTTATGACTGGGACACATGCATGATTGTGTGTTTGTACAGTTGTTTTGTCTGTGTAGATCCCTCAGGGTGTCTGCCATTTGCTCACACTGACCTAGTTAACTCAACACAAATTATGCTTGTGCACTGTACCTTCACAATGAGCTGCATCTTAAGGCAACCGTGCACATGCACACAAACAAATACACACACACAAACACACAGATTATTGCAAGCAGATTTAAACTAATCCCAGGTGACATTGTCCTGACATCTATCCTCTTCTTGTCCAGTTTATGACTCCCCCTTGTGTTAGAAAGGAATAATTACAATTTTATAAGGAGACAATCACAGTGTTCTCGCTGCCTAATTATGCAAGTGATAACATGTTTTGGATAAATCTGCTTTATTCCAGAGCAAATGGACAATTATACATATTTGTATTTATTTATTATTTTTATTTTTAACAACTGCCTGAAAATGAATGTTTAAACATGACTATAAAAACTCCATGTTATGCATTACTGCACACTTAAGAGTACATAAATCCTAAACATCCTGAAGTTTCAAAAGGTGCTTTGTTATTTCAATCAGATGGCATACTTGTACGTCAGTGTGTGTGCAGCCAGGACATTGTATAACTGGACCATGAACAGCTTGCTGGTTTATCTTGGCTGTGTGCCTCAATTTCCTTAGGCTGACTAATGATGCAGGCCAAGCGTCAGAGCAGCACACTTTAACACTTGCACTCCCAGAGCTGCAGGTGAGGCAGACTGGATTACTGAAGATTAGGATAATCTCAACCCCCAGGTCTGTCACTGCAGTAACTGCTCAGAACATGGTTTATGCAGCTTATATTACAGAACCGGACTGTCAGGGTGTGCGTATTTCACTTTCTTGTCTAAATGCACAAGAGTGTGCATTTGAATAAAATCAAATGAGGGCAGAATAGGGTAGCACTTTCACTTGTTCTTAAGTGTATCTTAGGATCTGGAAGTTCTACGTTTAAGAAATGATTTTAAAACAGTGATTTTATTCATATGCACACTCTGTTTTTAGTGTTTTGTCTCAATGTACACAAGCCAGTCTTTAAGGTTAAAGGAAAGAGTGATATCGGTTTTATTCTGAACTTAGTAGTAGTTCAAGAGTGTGTGTGTAAAGAAAGTGTGTCTGTGTGCACATGTTTGATAATGCCAGAGGATGAGTAATCTCTCTCTCTCCATTCCTATTTGATGGCTTTCTTTAATCCCAAAAAAAAGGCTCCTGAGGATACAGCCTTGCATACAGTTCACTACATGCTTGGTACAGATTCTCCATGTTGTCAAAAGTGAAAAGTATCATATAAAATCATGGAGAAAAATGGAAATCATGGAAATTATGTTGATAGTAATTCTAACCAATATTTTTTTAATTGATCAAAATCAAAGCATTAAATTGATCAAAAGTGACAGTAAAGATTTTTATATGTTCACCAAAAATTATTTTAAATAAATGCTGTTTTTTAAATGTTCTATTCATGAAAAAATTCTCAAAACGTGTGTTACTGTTTTCACAAAAATATTTAGCAACACAACTATTTTCAACATTGATAATATGAAATGTTGTTTGGGCACCAAACCGAATTCTCGTTATGATTTCTGAAGGATCACGTGACATTGAAGACCTCTGTAAAAATAGCAGTGCCATCAAACGAATACATTTTAAAATATTAAAATAGAAAACAGATATCTGAACTGGTAATATTGTTTTTGCATTATTACTCTTTTTACTATATTTTTGATCAAATAAATGCAGCCTTGATGAGCATAAGAGACCATTTTCAGAAACATGAAAAAAAAATCTTACTGACCCCAAACTTTTGAACGGTGGTGTGTATGTGACACAAAATATGTCAAAAATATCAGACAGTAACATATTTGAAAATTAGGTCTCATACAGGGGCGCGGGAAGATGCTTTCGGTTGGGGGTACTGTGTGTGTCCTAACATATTTGAAAATTAGGTCTCATACAGGGGCGCGGGAAGATGCTTTCGGTTGGGGGTGCTGTGTGTGTCCGTGTTGGGGGGGGGCGCTAGCATCACGTGTTCATGAGGATTAGGCTAATCATCCCATATAGAAAACATCACAAGTTTAAAATTAATCATGTTTATAAAGATAAACATGGGTTTATTATAGCCCACGTACAATTTACATTTCAGAGATCATTACAAATAAATTATTAAATGCTAAAACTGAATAAATTTAAATGAACAAACCTGGCGTTGCATTTGCAACCATGTGAAAACAGGGGGTGCTGCAGCCCCCTCAGCACCCCTACTTCCCGCGTCCCTGGTCTCATACATCCCAATATCTATCTTAATCTTTCTCTCTTTACCCTTACACACAGGAATAAGGAATCTCTTCTTCCGACTCGCAGGCTATCAGGAGATAGTGACTCTTCCACAGCCTCGTCTAAAGGTGGAGGAGGAAGCACAGGAGGAGGACGCTTCTCTCTGGGTACACGGCATGCTCATGGAGACGAGGTGGTTCTGCTGGTGAACCGTAAGGAAGGGAAGCACGTGATTGAGCGTCCTGGAGCAGGAGCACAGATTCCAGCCCTGAGAACCCCTCAGACCCGTGCCCGCAGTGCTTCCAGAGAGCGCCCTGCACCACAGTCCACCTCAGTCCTGAAACCTAGTCCACCACAGGGCCCGGCAGAGGTACATCGAACACCCCTCCCAGAGAGAGGCAGATCGCTGGGGCCCGAAGGTCCAAGGAAGCTGCAGGCTCCACGCTCCCTCAGCCAGGGCAAGACTCCTAGAGCCCGATTGGGTGACGTCAGCCCTGGATCATCACCTCGCCGCGGAGACCCTCAGTCTCTTTCAGTAGATCGGAGAGAGGAACTGAGACCCAAGCACATGCCCGCAGCATCCTCAAGAACAAGTGGAAGTTTGGCCAGGAGACAAGCATCTTCCTCGGCCTCTAACTCACCTGTGAAAAGCTGTGCCAGCGGAAGTCCTGCGAAAAAGGGGATGGGAACGCCACGACCCCCTACACCTCGGTCACCTTCCACTGGGAGTCGAAAGTTGCTTCCCCCTGTCACACAGCCAGGGCGGCGCTCTCCACATTCTTCTCTACGATCGAGTCATCACCACCCACCACGATCCCCTCGATCAGCACACAATGCACGATCCGCAGGGAGAGACCAAAAAGGTTGGGCAAATCCCTACAACCAGCAGCAGGAGAGCCAGGAGGACAGTGGTAGTTTTAGTTTACACCTGCTGCCAAGTCTGGACCCTCAAAGGGAGCAAGACTTATATCGCAGCTTTGAGGCCGAGTTCCTGGCCAACACGCAACAAACCAAGGCTGTGCAGGGTAAAGCGTCCACTGGGAGGGAAATGAGGTCGCTACAGCTCCCTGTCTCCCAACAAGGTTTAGGAGTGCTCCCAAACTCTTCGGGTGACACTAATGTTACAGACTCGGCTTACTCTTCTTCTAACTCTTCAACGTCTTCTCTTAATATCGGAGGTAAGGTGGGAGTCCTACCTGATTTGCGAGAGTCTAAACGGACTAATCCTCGCGCATGTGCACTCGAGGACCCTCCCGCCCTTCTCCATAGCCAGATTCGTGGAGGCCTCCCCAATGGAGGGCTCCTGGAGGGAGAGCGATGGGGTGGCAAAGGAGGAGGTCTGCGTAAGCTCCCCGCCATCTCCAGCTCCACAGAGGAAGGAGAGGCCTCAAATCCAGGCCTATCGAGGTCAGTGGGCCTCCCCAAAGACATCAATGGGAGCCTCCCTTTGATGGAGGTGCCAATGGAGAGCCAGCAGGACCTGGAGGAATGGGCTGGGGTGGAGGGCGACGTACCACAAAGTACCAAACATCACCCGGACCTGCCATATGACAATACTGACCTGCCACTTCCCGAGTCATTTCCCTCCCCTCCGCCACCTCTAGATGACTGTTCTTATCAGGACTCTTCCAGTGAGAGCTCCTCCATGTGCTTGAGTCTGAGTGAGCCTCCATCTGAAGGTTCTTGCACTCCTCCTCTATCGCTGGCCAATGGGGATACAGAAGACGCAGTCATCCTCCGTGCCAAGAAAGGTCAAAAGAAGGCAGAGAGGGTGCCCTCCATCTACAAGCTCAAACTGCGGCCGCGGATAAGACCCCGCACTGACAACAGACCCGAGAACAGCCCGTCTCGCATCCCTACACCTGTACGATACAGGAATCATTGTCAGCAGTCTCCTGCCAATTCATCTCCCCTCCAGACCCCACCACAGTCTCCACGTTTAAACAATCACCAACGCTCACACAAAGCTCTGCATCAGGCCTTTGCTGACCTCATCCAACCCCAACAGCGTTCCCCAGCTATGGGCTCTAGAGAGTGTGCCTATTCTTCAGAGTCCAGCCTAGACAATGAGGCCTGGATGTAGTGATTGTCTGATTGATAATGATGATGATGTACACAGGCAACTGACCTTCTCTCATCATATACCGCTTTATAGTCAGATTAGAGCAAAAAAAAAAGCACATTTGTAAGACTAAGAGACAATGCACATCTGACTGTTGTGTACAATATGTAGCAGGATGCTGGAATCCTTACTGTCATTTCACTGGAGGCATAGATGTGTCCTAAAGTGGCTAAGAACATACAACACTATTCTTGACATCTTGGACCAACATAGCCTGTTCTGAAGAGCTACTGTACATAAACCATCTGAGCTATGTTTAATTTTGTTCGAGTCATTTTTCCTTCTTAGATTTGTTCTGTTTGAGAAAGGAAATGACTGCATTTCCCTTTAGGGATCTGTAGTTTTTAATGCTCCTTATTAATGTCCTCATGACCTGTGTTTGAATTCATTCCGTCAGAACAAATTTTAGCTGGTTAAGTTTTCATTTGGTGGAAAGAAGTGTAAAAATCTTATTTTAATCAGGGAATTGTAATATACAGAGTATACTGTATACTGGATAATAAGAAGTTGGAATCATTTTGGTGTAATTTTATGACAGATTTGAAGATAAATGCCTAAATGACGTTTTGACCATACTTCCATCTGGAATCCAAATTATCCAAATTGGAAATACAATTAAGTGGCTGTGCTGTTGTTTTAGCCCATATCAACTTGTTGAATAGGTTCTCTCATAAACCTTTATGAGAGGACATAATTCACACATCTGTGCAACATCACCGTGGCAGACAAACGTTTCATTTGTTCTGTGCAAACTAATACGGTTAATGTATAGGTTTATATATGTAACATATGTTCATTTGCTTAAATGTGTGGTAGTGTAATGTAAATATAATTATTATTAATTGACTTTAATATTAATGTACAAAATGTATGCTGTTTATTTCAGTATGGTAATTCTGCCTTAGCTATGCAATGTTGCTATTGAATGTTGCCTTGACAAATTTTCTTGCCTTAAAGTAAGGATGAGAAGCTGTGTTTGTGAAGTAGAGATGAAGAGATGGTGTGTGCATGTATCTGGGTGGTTAAGTCTGAGTGTGTGAGGTAGAGAATGTTTGTTATACTGGATGGATCATGTGTTTTGGCCCATTGTTAACTGAGACAATCGCACATGTTTAAGGTCACAGTGACAACAATATCCTGCTTTATGAGTGTTCCTCTGTTTAAAGTAAATTGCTTGATTTATCTGCAAGTGAGAAATGAAGGACATTTAATTAAAGATAGTGCCATATAAAACATCAATAGGATGTTTTCAAAATATGGAAATCACTACAGACTATGTATAGAAATCGTAATCATTCAGGAAATCAGGCCCTTTTATTGTGAAAAGCCATATTGAGTCCAAAACTGCTTATGAAGTAATGATATTTCCACTGTCATCATCGGCAGACATAACGTTTCTTTTAAAGCTTTATAGTGCCACCAAGTGGTTGATTTTTAATTTTTAATTTTTATTTACATTTTTTTTTTTACGTTGCGCTGATTGTTACCGGTTATGTTTTGTGTGACATGAAAGTGTGACTTGAGTGAGTGCTTATAAATAGCGTTTTTTTTTTAAACCTTCATACACATCTAATCTTGAATTGGTACTGGTAGGCACCATTGCATAAAATAGGAGAAAACATTGACTCCACTTAAATGAATTACACTACACACATATCGATTTGGCATTGGATTGTTTATTTATATTAAATGAGTAAGTTATTAAGCCTTGTTGATTGGTTGTGGCTGAACTGTTATCATAAAGGGACAATGTTGTATGTTTCTATATGAATGGATGAATTGTTTACTCTTGGTATGTTCTCTTTCGGGGGCTTTATACAGTACTGCCGTGTATTTATGAGCTCAAGTGTTTTATTGAGAGGTGTTCTGATGTTTGCTGTTTTAGTGAATCAAAAAGGGTCAGAAAAAGTGAGGGAGATTTTATGGAAATGGATTTCAGGGTTCTTTTTTTGCCTCAAAGACTGCAACCATATGCTATTACTGTTAGCTTGGCCATTGACACTCCTCAACACCTCTTGTATAAAAGCTGCAATACAATGAATGCATCACTGCACATTGCTTTTATGTTCATTGCCATTTAAACGTCTGTTGTGACACTTTAGGACAATGTTAAATTTCTCAAATAGGTATAAGTAAGGACAGTAGAGCTCTCTGCGGTCTTTCAAATTATATTAATGGTTGCTTTGCCTAATTCTCACTTTAGTCAAACACATACACACACTACACATTCGGTAATCTTTACAGTTAACTAATTTTGAGCTCCAGTTGTATTTATTATGTTCTGCTTTCCAAAAAAAAAATTACAGAAAGATGTTTATTTTCTGTGATGACATTCATTATGTTTCTAATCAAATTTAGGCAATTTTTATTTTTTTTTATTTTTATAATTTATTGCATGGATGGGTCTGTTTTTCTTTATTCATTATTGACATCAATACTACAAGAGTGTAGATTCACGTTTTATTTACTTGAGCGAACCTGTCTGATTTGCATTATGCAAATATGATGTTCAGATGCGATCTACAAAATGCATGTTGAATCTGTGTCATGCTCTGGTTTGAGTAAATGAAAAGGTTGTTGGATGATTTTAAATCTGAATGTGTATTGATTTACTTTTAATTTCTGCAGTTTGTTTGGCTGATTGTTTTTCTTTAATGGTGACAATGAAATGTAAGGTCTTGACATTGTGGAATTTGTCTGTGTTGAATAGCAATATTGCAAGACCAACGTTCCACTGTCCCTTGAAAACCAATTGCTGTTAATTTAATACTTATAATAAAAATGTTTTGGATGAAATGCTTTGTATTTCTTCTTTGGTAGATAAACATATGACGGGTACAATGACCTACTATAATAGTATTTTAATAATATATAATTAATAATTGAGGGAAGATTCAAAATTCAGTAGAAGAGAAATAATGACAAAAATAGGCAACATGTAGCATCTGAAAATTTATATTCAAGATATCTTGATAAGTAGAAAAATGCTAATGTAAACTTGAAATTACGTGAAATGTCAAATAAGACATTAATTGACGATTTTATTATGATATAGTTATGTGAGGATACAACTCTGAATAATCTATAGAACGTTTTGCAATTTCCAATAGAATATAAATTGCAAATTAGGTAGGTTATTCTGTAATGTATGCTGACATAACTATAACATACAATCTCTTAGTATGTTTAAATGAATACAAATTGAAAACCAATTAATATTTGACTGTAATCTTAGGGCATTCAACAGTGTAACATGAGAAGAAAAGTCCCCTTAATGAAGGCGGAAGACGGAAGTGTGAATCATATGATGACAAACCATGTAAGGTGGGAGGGAAGGAAGAAGGCCGACTTGTACACACTCACTCTTCACTTCGGTAAGGAGCATTTCTCGGTTTAACTGAGGTACGGTGCCTCATTTCCACTTATCTATGGCTTTGTGCGCTGCGTGGTTGGACAGTAATACAGTCCGCTAGATTAAAGGCTTAACTGCGCTCCCATAAGCCCTGATTAAGAAGGTCATGAAGCTTTAGCCGTTAGCGTTTAGCTAGCACACCATCGACTATCTACATCTCCGCGAGCAGGTTCATTCATCCGCCAAAAATGGAGTGGGCAAGTCAGCTTTGTGTGAGTGAAGGTCCAGTTCGCTCTTAAGATTAGAAGAAAGACCCCTGGATAATTCTGAATGGAAAATTAGTTTCAAAATGTCGGATTCGGGGCGCAATAAATGGGTTTTGCTAGTTAGCTCTGTGGGTTTACCTAGTGAGACTGTCAGCTGCTGCAGTCACCGCTGCGCCACGTATATATTTAACCAGTTATTGTGATGTTACGGTTGTTGGTAACGTTAATCGTTTAAGATCAAGCGCTGCATCACGTTAACGGTCGTTCAGTGGAGTCCGTCAGCTCTCTGACAGTTGACAGTTACTTTATCTGTACTTCACTGACATTAGCTGGGACGCCGCCTCACAGGTTGACGACAGAGATTATTATTCTTCTTTAAAGGGAGCTGTCTGAAATGGCTATAGTTTTTAATGGATAGTTAAAGAGGTGTACTGTTCCATATATTCTTGTGTATTACTTTGTTATGTGCCTGCCTGCGTTATCAACTTTGAAGTACTACGGCCTTTGGCTTTAGTTTACCACTGCTAAGCTTTGTAAATCTTTGTTACTGAAATGCTATAGTTATTGTAAAGTTCACATCTCTGTAAAACAGAATTGATGAATATGTGGTCTTCGTACAGTGTTAGAAGCTTTCAGAATATTACACACAGACTCTGTATCTATCTATCGTATATATCTATCTAGGTATCTGTCTAGCTGTCTAGCTAGCTCTACCATTCAAAAGTGCATTTGATTGATAAAAATACAGTAAAAAATGTCATTTCATATGTTTTAATATTTATTCCTGTGATGGCGAAGCAGAATTTTCAGCAGCCTTTACTCCATGCTTCAGTGCCATATTATCCTTTCTTCTTATTATTAATCATGTAAAAAATATTTGCTTAATAATGTGGTGGAAACCATGATGCATGTTTTTCCAGAGTTGTTTGGTGAATAGAACGTTCAAAATAACTATTTGTTTGAAATAGAAATCTTCTGTAGCAATAGCATTATACTGTAAATGCCTTTACTGTCAAATGTATATTGTTATTGATTTACTAAATTGCTAATGATTATAAATTAGTTAACATGGTGCCTTTTTTAAAGGGGTGTAATGATAATATAGTAATATGGTATGTTTGGTAATGAAATACCAAATTCCTTGATCAATGATTTATGCATTTGGAGAGTTAGTGGACTGATGTTACACAAGGCATTCAAGGTGCACAGATCATAATTCTGCAGCTTCTTTATTGTAAGAATGAAAATGCCTCGTGCTGTTAGTCATTGGGGAAGAAGAAATGCTGTAAATGCGACAGGTTTTTCCAACACTGATAATAAAAAAATAAATAAAAAAAATGTTTCTTAAGCACCAAATCAGCATTTTAGAATGATCATGTGACACTGAAGACTGGAGTAATGGCTGCTGAAAGTTCAGCTTTGCATCACAGAAATAAATTACAAGCAATTACAATAGAAAACAGTAGAATACAAAAAAAAAAAAACGTTTTAAATTGTAATAATATTTCACACTATTACATTTTTACTGTTTTTTAACCAAATAAATGGATCTTTGATAGGCATAGGAGACTTCTTTTAAAAGCATTACAAATTCTTACTGAACCCAGACTTTTGAATGGTAGTGTATATAAATAAAAAACTTGTCATCAAGTCAGCTGAATCAAATAAAATACTGTTGTATCCTAAGGTTTCTCTTCCTCTTAAAAGACCTTTCAGGTGATGGCGAGAGTCTAATGTTCAATAACAGGAAATGGAAAACTCTTCACAGCACATTTAGAGAGCATGAGAGGGCAGTCACTGCACATAAAGAATATAATTTGCTGACTGAAAGAGAACATCAAGCTTTAACAATGTGTTTTTGCCCAACTTTTTCCCCACTCCACAATCTGTAAGAAACATCAGGGAAGGTTTCAGCAGGACAGGGACTTGACTTCCTCTTATTCCCCTGCGCTTGCACTTTTTCTGTATCCTACCTGCCTTTATTCTCTTCCACATTATTCTTATGGGCTTAGGAATCTTATTTCTCTTCTGCAGGAGAACCGCGGCTTGGGATCCAAGATGACAGACTCCAAATATTTCACCACTACCAAGAAAGGTCTGATGTTTTCCGTTTTGTTTTAAAGATAAGTTTTGGGATTAGTATAACATTATGTTAAAGAGATTTAGTAATTTACTGTGTCTGCTCTGGCCAGTGCAGATCATCAAGTTCACTACACCATTACACATTTAAATACTGTTAAATAAATCAACATTTAGTGCTTCGATATTTCTGCTCTGTTTCTTTCCGCAGAACCCAGTAAACTAAAGTCTAATATTGTGTAGTCTTATTTAACTGCAGTCTAAATGAGATTTGGAGTTCTGGCTTTATTTGGATTAGACACTTGCAGGCACATGATTGTGCCAGAACAGAGTATTTTAACTGCAAATAGAGCTGCACACAATACTTGGTCAAAGCCAAGAAAAACACTTTACACAGAATTATGATTATTTTCTCTTTTATTACATAAGGTAAACAACTTCTCTAATACTGGCTGTCTAGACTTGCACATTATTTTCATGCTCTAGTTGTGATCTAAAATTCATAAATTCTTGTGTGTCGGGCTGTTTAGGGGAGATCTTTGAGCTGAAGGCAGAGCTCAACAGTGATAAGAAAGAGAAGAAGAAGGAGGCAGTGAAGAAGGTCATTGCGTCTATGACAGTGGGAAAAGATGTCAGGTAAGACAAGTATGCAACATTTATATGAATGTCTCACTGTTTTATATACTACTCTGTATGTCATCCATCCCGTGTTTCCATTGGTACGGCATGAGTTTATGGAGTTCTGATCTTAATATTTTTGTTTCCAGTGCTCTGTTTCCTGATGTTGTGAACTGCATGCAGACGGATAATCTGGAGCTGAAGAAGCTGGTCTATCTGTACTTGATGAATTATGCCAAGAGCCAGCCGGACATGGCCATTATGGCAGTCAACACCTTTGTGAAGGTACAGTTCAGACGAAACAACTGATAGTATTTTTAATATTTTATCATACAATTTGCACAGGAAGTAGATATAGATTGAGATATTCATTTACTTTTCAATGCAAAACAACTGTAAAATATCCTATGGATTATAAAACACGCTCTGAAGTTTAGACAGATGAAATTCCTACTCCGGACTGTGAAGTTCTTAAAAGGCATGACATAAGCCTAGCAGCAGAGAAACTCTCATCTCTATGAGTGCTAGAATAGTTAGTCTTTATAGGATGATACAGTCTGCATTGCAGTCACTCCATCAGCACTAATGAGTTTTTGCTGGCTTCCCACACACCTGAGAATGGAACGAGAGACACATTACTGAAGCAACTTAACTAGACGAAGACTAAAGCAAGTAGGCAATAAGGCCCATCACAGCAAATTAGAAAACACAGCAAAAAGTTTACAGGTCCTTCAGTCTTTTTTATCGGTCTCTCAGTGTTGGACTTTAGTGGTGCTACAAACAGCAGAGCTATTAGTTTATTTACTTTTCTCAGTAGACTTTTTTCATTGCTAGTTTTTAAATGATGCTTTTCAGTAGCAAATTTAATTGAGTAGTTTTTTTTTTTCATGGTGGAGACTTTTTCCATTGACTTAAATTGCTTTTGTTCTGTGCAAACGATATTTTCTATAACTTTCACAGAAACATTATATGATATGTTTATTTAGCTGTTTCACACAGAAACCTGGTTTATGAAAATATGTAGTAGCTTGTAGAAAGGTATTTTTGCCATGTTTGTAACTTGGCTTAGCTAATTGTTCTGTATAGGCCTAGTAGTTGATAGCTTCGTATATATTTATGTACACATTCATATTTAATACACACATAAATACAATAAATTGTTTAAAAGTGGCTGTAAAGACATTTATAATGTTACAAAGACCTTTATATTTTAAAATATAAATATATTTTAAATGCTGTTATTTAGAATTTTGCATTCATAGAATCCAGCAGTAAATGTGTTTATATGTGAATGTTTTTTCACCAAAAAATATTAAACAGCATGTTTTCAACATCTTTTTTTTTTTTTGACAATGTCTGTATTTTAGGTCTAATGTGTGTTGGTGATGTGTTCTCTCCTGTAGGACTGTGAGGACCCAAACCCTCTGATCCGTGCACTGGCTGTGCGCACCATGGGCTGCATCCGAGTGGACAAGATCACCGAGTACCTGTGTGAACCTCTAAGGAAGTGTCTGAAAGATGAAGACCCTTACGTAAGGAAGACTGCTGCAGTTTGTGTCGCCAAGCTGCATGACATTAACGCCCAGCTGGTGGAAGACCAGGGGTTCCTGGACACCCTGAAAGACCTGATCTCCGACTCCAACCCCATGGTGAGGCATTATAACCCAAATGGCCAAATAAGATAAAACCAATCTAAGATATATAATTGACATGTGAAAGGAACATAAAATCCAAGTCCTGGTTAGATGCTGACAGTATTCCAAAAAAATAATCTCTCAACTTAGATAAATATCCCTGAGTGCATCTGTACTCGTGCTAATTCACTTGCCCACGCACTTATGTTTGTTTTAAGGGCATCTGTGGGCTTGCCAGTGCCATTTAGCTCTCTCTTAGTCTCCATGGTGTGTAATTACATGCTATTGTTGTGCGAAACTTGAGACCCATCACACACACTACCACTGTATTGAGTTTAATTTTTCCCCTCCATTAGGTGGTAGCAAATGCAGTAGCGGCTCTGTCCGAGATAGCAGAATCTCATCCTAACAGCAACCTTCTGGACCTGAACCCTCAGACAATTAATAAGCTCCTGACAGCCCTTAATGAGTGCACCGAGTGGGGCCAGATCTTCATCCTCGACTGCCTGGCCAACTACACGCCCCGTGATGACCGCGAGTCACAGAGGTCAGAGGGCAATGTTATTTCATCACTCCTCTAATGAAGTCTACATAATACATAGATGCTAGCTTCACTAATAAAGCTGATCTAGTGTGTCACCTAGTATCTGCATTGATTACCTGAATTGAATTGAATTGAATTAGATCAGAGTTGGCTTTGAATCACTGTTGATTCAGTTCCGCATTTTAAGAATCAGTATCGGATTGTTCAAATGTCGATTGCAGTTTGGAAAATCAGTTTATATTTTCTACCAGCCATAATTCAGGCATTATTAAACTGCCCAGTGTGTTTTTGCTGTTAAAGATGAGTTTTTCCTTTTTGAAGCATGTTTCTCTCTCTCCTCCCACAGTATCTGTGAGCGTGTAACTCCACGGCTGTCCCACGCTAACTCTGCCGTGGTTCTGTCTGCCGTGAAGGTTCTGATGAAGTTCATGGAAATGCTTCCTAAAGATCTAGACTATTACGGCACTCTTCTGAAGAAACTTGCTCCTCCTTTGGTCACGCTGCTCTCAGCTGAACCTGAACTGCAGTATGTTGCCTTGAGGAACATTAACCTCATCGTACAGAAACGGTAGGTGCAGAGCTGTGGAAAATAAAGTGAGTTTATATGAAGTGATGATTAGTGGTCGGCCGATATTTGGCATTTTTTTAAATATCGGCATCGGCCGATAAGTTTTCCTGTTTGGCCGATGCGTTCGAAGCGGACTTTTATTTTGACGGCGCTGAGAACGGCAGCGCCTGAGCTCACAGTGCTTACATTCTCCCTCTTGTTCGCTGTTGTCGTTCAGTTCTGTCTAATATGGATTATCTAATACATCTGTCTAATAATCAGATTTATTGATCAGGAATTAAAATCTATACAAAAAGTATTATAAAGATTGCTTTTATATTATTAGTAATAGAAAGGCAAACATTATAATACTTTCTTGTTTGCCATCAGCATTCAGCAAATACGCATTTATATAATTTAAACAAATCTTTGAATGTCTAATAAACATCTAATTTCAAAAACCTTGCAAACTAGTCGGATCCAGTTGTGAGATCTTGTGAATTGTGCATGTGACCTGCATGATCGCATGTTCTCTGCGTGACGGTCGAGCCGTGAGAATTGAATGTGGACAGGAGGAGAGTTCAGCTTCACTGGAGACGCGTGATCGACAAACTATAAATTCGTGATTTTAAATTATACTGCGCTTTATGCATTTGCCCACTGTCATATTCGTGTCATTTTCACTGTGTGCTGTA
>NW_015555744.1:45397-66081 GCF_001515605.1 Sinocyclocheilus anshuiensis | reverse complement strand
TGTTGGTTACACTTTGTTCCTTTGTGCAGTGGCTCAGGAGATGAGTCTTTGAGATTGTATAAACATCAAGCTTAAAAATAAAACCAAATTTTTTTTTTTTTTTTTTAGATAATGTAATCTTGTTAAAATTTATTTCATCAAATTGGTATCGAAAAACGTATCGTTCAGGAACCGGTATCGAAGTCAAGGTATCGGTATCGATATCGAACATTTTTGAACGATACCTAGCCCTAACCACTAGTGATGATGGTTTGGGTATTTCAAAAGTAAGTTAATGCACAAATAATTAGTCTATATTGTAAATCAACTTTATTATATATTTCTCTTTTTTTCTTTTTCTTTTATGTTTCTACCAGCCCTGAAATTCTAAAACATGAGATGAAGGTTTTCTTTGTGAAATATAATGACCCAATCTATGTCAAGCTGGAGAAGCTGGATATCATGATCCGCCTGGCATCTCAGGCCAACATTGCTCAGGTGAATGAAACTGCACCCACACCACCACACTTCACTAATGTAAAACATGATCTCTGCCTGATCATCTATGTTCATACATTTTTCTGTGACTCCACCCAGAAAACAGTGGGGTCCAAAAGTCTAAGACTACTAGTGAAAATACATCTGTTTTGCATTTTTGTAAAAAAGAAAGAAATTGTAAATAACAAATCAACATGATTTTCACTATGTCTAAGTATTTGTTTTTTCCTCTTTTGCATTAATGACAGCAGTAATGTATATTTATGGTCTGCCCAATTTTTAATGTCATGAGACAATGATTTTTGTCATGACAGAGGGAATATAATTAAATAATTAAATTATGTCTTATATGTACTTACAAATTTGTTTAGCCTTTCTTATTTTTTCTAGCCTTTTTATCGTTATTTAATTGTTTCGTTTATTGAATTTTAAATCTGTGTCTATGAAGCTGAAATGGCAATAAACCTAAATATTATTACTACTACTACTTGCGTTTTATAATATCCTTCATAATTTTTATTGTTGTTGTTTGTGTAGTTTTTATTGTTTTTCCTTTTGCTGTGTTTTTCCTTTTTTTTTTTTTTTTTTTTTTTTTTAATCCCAAAATTGTTATTTCCACGTTTAGATCTCTTTTCAATCCCATATGTTCCCATCACTCACTTTTGGACCCCACTGTTTATCACATGAACATTTGAAATGTATGCTTATGAGAGTCTGTGTTAAATTTCTGTGTGTTTGGGTGGTGTAGGTGCTGGCTGAGCTTAAGGAATATGCCACTGAAGTGGACGTGGACTTTGTGCGTAAAGCTGTACGAGCCATTGGCCGCTGTGCAATTAAAGTAGAGGTGAGCAGGCCTGACCCTGATTAGGATAGCATTATTATTAACTTAATTAACACTGACAGTCTAATGAGTGTTAATTTTAATTGTAAAGTTCACCACTCCTAATGAAAGGATTCAGCCTGATGTGAAACCAAAGCCAACTGCTTCTTTGGTTAACTGATGATACCATTTATGGTTTAGCAGATTAGCTTATCTGTTTTTCTGTCCCTCCTGTCTTTGTTACAGCAATCAGCAGAGCGTTGTGTCAGCACACTGCTTGACCTCATTCAGACCAAGGTCAATTATGTGGTGCAGGAAGCCATTGTGGTCATCAAGGACATCTTCCGCAAGTACCCCAACAAGTAGGTTTTTCAATTTCCCTTGTCCCTGACCTCTTTGTCACTAAAGCTGTTTCTCTCTTTCTCTCTCTAAACTGCATCCTATTTCTGTTTGGCTAAGGTTCATTATCCAGGTGTTAGAGGTTCATTGTCCTGACACAGTCTCTGTTCAGTCATGCCTTTCATAGTAAAATGTGTTGAAAAATTCAATAAAGATTCACTGAACACCCCCCCACCACACTGTCATTTTGCTGCTTCATTGTTGCTTTTTTCTTGAATGTATTGTCAGATATGAGAGTGTGATTGCCACTCTGTGTGAGAACCTGGACTCTCTGGATGAGCCTGAGGCACGCGCAGCCATGATCTGGATTGTGGGAGAGTACGCAGAAAGGATCGACAATGCAGATGAGCTACTGGAGAGCTTCCTGGAAGGCTTCCATGATGAGAGCACACAGGTGAAGTGCCTTTCAAATTGCTTTATTAAATATGCTGTAATAAGTACAGCAGACTTGTGATATGCATGCAGTGTGTTACTTTGCTTCAATGTGCATGAAGAAAAACTACAACCGTGTAATAGGATGACTTTTTGCTGTGGTATCGAAATTGGTCTCTTTCACTGGTAGTGGTAATGACTAGGGCTGTGTATCACCAGCAAAGTCACGATACGATACGTATCACGATACAGATGCCATGATACGTATCACGATACATGACTGCACTGAATTTCACCTCAGCAGAATTTAGTAAAACAGCTGTTTATTAAACACTGCATAGTATAGTGCCATTTCTAACTATTGGCAGAGCAGGCAGTTGACCTCTGCATTATTATGAAGGGCCTCCATAACTGTACCACAGTACAATGTAGGTAATGGCATATGTTTCATGTTTACACTGGGCACTCCCCACCAGTTACAATATTCTGATTGTTTGCATCTTGTTTTTAAGCCCATAAATAATAATGTACTCGTTCTAATAAATTTATATTGTAATGTACTCATTCTAATATATTAAAAAAATCATATTTACATTGCTGGTAGGTTATCATTGCACAAATTAACACACTCTCTACGTTTAAAAAATAAAAATAAAAATTAGATGAGTTCTAAACTAATGCACTGTCTTCACTGTATCTAACGCACACACACGCTCAGTCACTCACACAGATCACGTTGCAGCCGCACTCAGACATTCAGGAACAAACTTGATGAATTACACTTTTCTGAGAATAGAATATTGAAGTGGAGATCGCTAAACTGCAAGCTTACCGGTGTTTTCAGAAAGCAAGCGCGTTTATCCACAGCGGAGAGAGCGCGTGTGCACATGGTTGTCAGGTTGACAAAGATAAGTAACACATTTAGCAGATATTTCCGTATTGCGCAAGTGTGAAGCTCTGTTTCGGGGATTATGTCTCTTTATATCTGGCAACCTGGTTGTGTTCCACTGCGGCCAGATTAAACCTTGTTGTAACCTATATATTATGCTCTATTCATTATTTTTTTAGAAACCTCGCACTTTTCTACTCAATTTTAAACGTTGTTGTTGTATTCAAATTAAGCGCGGTCCACTGCTGCACACGTGCCACAATATCGATACAGGGACAGCTCATATCATCAAATCTCTGTGACGATACGTCATCGTATCGATGTATCGAACACAACACTAGTAATGACTACTGAAATTTTGGTATCATAACAATAATACCATACTACCCTAGTGAATACTGTAATGAACTTGCATGAACTTGTCTCTTGGAAAATCGTGTTACAGGATTTGTCCCTGTGTTAATGTTTTTCATGCTTCTCTTTCAGGTGCAACTGCAGTCTGCAGTTGCATTCAGGTGCAACTGCAGTTGCTGACAGCTATTGTGAAGTTGTTCCTGAAGAAACCCACTGAGACCCAGGAGCTGGTGCAACAAGTGCTCAGTCTCGCCACACAGGTGAGATATCCACATGAGCGCTTATCAAAGCACACGTTTCAGTGAGAAAATGACTCTGCACATATACTTGCTCACACCTTCAAGGACACCCTCTAGGTGTTGCCATTCTCAAATGGCAGATCTCTAAAGCAAGGCCGTTTGGCTTTCTGACTCACTCTGAAGAAAACAAGATATTCAAAAAAACTGTTACTCAGCACCCTGATACATTTATTCTTTTTAACAAAATTCTGTAATTGCTTTTTGAAACTGCAGGCAGACAATAAGAGGATAAACAAACCACAAAATGGAAGACTTCTAATTATTAAACATGTCTCAAATGAATGTCAAGTGCACAGGAAACAAAGATGATGATTATAAAAGCATCAGCAGAGGGATTAGTGTCCTGCTCCTGTGCCTCTGTTAAACTACATGACCTGCTCTGCTTTAATATATTATATACATTCATATGTACATATTTGTGGCATAATGCAATGTAAATAGTAAACCACCATTTGGGTTAGATTTTGTTGGCCAGAGTTTTGAAACCTTGTACCATTTCAAAACAACAGGTTTATATTTATTAAACATGTATATGTTTGTTAATGCTAGTATACCTTGCTCTGTGCCAGTTAGGAATTTAATTGCTGTTAACAGTTTTTTTTACATCATCAGAATAAGCTTTTTAAGCCACAGTGTCGCAGAATAAGGGCACCTTATTCTTTTTTTCCAGTTAAAGACAGTGCTGCTAATCCATTAATTTCAGATGGATGCAGCACAGACGTGCTTGCTTGACAAATGAGACATGTTTGACAATAATGATTAAATAATTTTAATCAATCTCTATTTTAATGAACATGAACATTCACCCAACATGAATATAAACCTATAAACTATTCAATGGTTATTCAAAAGACATACACAATGAGTGATTAGGACATGCTCATAAGTCCTTTTAGCATCATTTTGGTGCATCTACATCTGTAAAAGACAGTCTCTCTGTCGTTCTGTGAAGGTGAGGATGTGCTTTGTGAGAAACAAAAGGTCAAAAGGTCTAGAAGGAGCCTGGTTTTTGTCATGGGTGGGGGCAACCACCCAACGAAGTCTCTACTAATGATTTCCCTCATGGACAGCTATTGTGAAGTTGTTCCTGAAGAAACCCACTGAGACCCAGGAGCTGGTGCAACAAGTGCTCAGTCTCGCCACACAGGTGAGATATCCACATGAGCGCTTATCAAAGCACACGTTTCAGTGAGAAAATGACTCTGCACATATACTTGCTCACACCTTCAAGGACACCCTCTAGGTGTTGCCATTCTCAAATGGCAGATCTCTAAAGCAAGGCCGTTTGGCTTTCTGACTCACTCTGAAGAAAACAAGATATTCAAAAAAACTGTTACTCAGCACCCTGATACATTTATTCTTTTTAACAAAATTCTGTAATTGCTTTTTGAAACTGCAGGCAGACAATAAGAGGATAAACAAACCACAAAATGGAAGACTTCTAATTATTAAACATGTCTCAAATGAATGTCAAGTGCACAGGAAACAAAGATGATGATTATAAAAGCATCAGCAGAGGGATTAGTGTCCTGCTCCTGTGCCTCTGTTAAACTACATGACCTGCTCTGCTTTAATATATTATATACATTCATATGTACATATTTGTGGCATAATGCAATGTAAATAGTAAACCACCATTTGGGTTAGATTTTGTTGGCCAGAGTTTTGAAACCTTGTACCATTTCAAAACAACAGGTTTATATTTATTAAACATGTATATGTTTGTTAATGCTAGTATACCTTGCTCTGTGCCAGTTAGGAATTTAATTGCTGTTAACAGTTTTTTTTACATCATCAGAATAAGCTTTTTAAGCCACAGTGTCGCAGAATAAGGGCACCTTATTCTTTTTTTCCAGTTAAAGACAGTGCTGCTAATCCATTAATTTCAGATGGATGCAGCACAGACGTGCTTGCTTGACAAATGAGACATGTTTGACAATAATGATTAAATAATTTTAATCAATCTCTATTTTAATGAACATGAACATTCACCCAACATGAATATAAACCTATAAACTATTCAATGGTTATTCAAAAGACATACACAATGAGTGATTAGGACATGCTCATAAGTCCTTTTAGCATCATTTTGGTGCATCTACATCTGTAAAAGACAGTCTCTCTGTCGTTCTGTGAAGGTGAGGATGTGCTTTGTGAGAAACAAAAGGTCAAAAGGTCTAGAAGGAGCCTGGTTTTTGTCATGGGTGGGGGCAACCACCCAACGAAGTCTCTACTAATGATTTCCCTCATGTGATGGTCATGATGTTGTCTCTTCAATCATTAATCTTGGGTTTCTTGCCCCAAAATTGACAATCTCCTTCCTGAGTTGGGATTATCAATGTGTTCTTTTGTTTTAATGCTGCAAGCTGTTCTGTGAAAGAGTTGGTTGGTTAGGCTTGCTTCAGACTGGCTGGTGCTAGGGTATCGTGGACAGATTTATGACGTTGTCTTGTTGTCCTGGGCCTCTTTGTGGAATTTGGCTCTTTGGGTGGTTTTAACACCAATCTGATCGAATCTTAAATTGTCTGATTCACTCTGATACCCTGCAGTGTGAACAAAGCTTTATTAAATATTGTTTTGTAGTGTGACTCCATCCAATAACTGCAATAAGCCTTGTGCTTTGTTTATTTTAATATGAACGTATCAGCTTTCAAACTTTCATCACAAAATCTACTGCAGAAAGATGTCAACAAACAGCTTGTAAACAATATACCATGAAACGTTGTATTTAAATCAGGAAAGCCATTCAATGTCCATAGATCAACTGTCCACTAGAAAAAAATTAATTTTAATTAAAAAATTAAAACTTAACCTGTTAGTGATGTCTCGGATTGATTGTATGTTTGAATAAAAACAGCCAGTTTAAATTATTATATTTCAACAATGAATTGGAGTAGAAACATAATTATAGGCCCTATAATTAAAAAGTTGATGTGTAAAAACTTAATATATTAAGTACTTATTATATCTAAAAATGAATAGCTATTTAATTTGGAATATGTTGTTCATTTTAATCTTTATTATAGTAATGATTTTCCTTTAGAAAAACCGACATGCATACTTCATATATATCCCAATATAAACCAAATCGAATCAAGATTTTGTGAATCAGATTTGAATCGATTTGTGAAATCTGTCAATACTTAGCCTTAATGTTAAACTTTTTTGGATTAAAGCACTTAATTCATATGGTTTACTTTGTCTTTACATACCTTTTGCAACTTGAAAATGTTGATGATATAGACTAGTTTAATGTTTGTGTGTGTATCAGCCAGAGAGCAGGTATGTGTGTGAGATTAATATTCAGAGAAGCCGTGAGCTTGTGCTGTCAGACTGGGATCTGAGATTGAATCTTGTCATTATTAACTTTGAGGTTCAGTGCCACAGGCTGTACTCGCCGCCAGGGTTCTGTCAGAATACCAAATGTCCTCCTTTATCCCATGTGCCATTTTATGGCCTCAAGATCTAATTCTCTCACCGCTGTTTTGCTCTGGGTGTTGCTGTGTACCACTTGATCTTATCACACAGATTAATTGGTGCTCAAAGGAGTTTTGCATTATTTACACAAGACTCTGTCCTTCAGATGAGGTTTTGTGGAAAGAACCATTTTCTCTTCTTTCCTCTCACATCATAAACAGTGTATGGTTCCATTAGGTTCGCTATTGGTCAATTTCATTTTCCCTGTATTTTGCTCTCTTTAACTCTGCAGGATTCTGATAATCCTGACCTGCGTGACCGTGGCTACATCTACTGGCGTCTACTCTCCACTGACCCTGTGGCGGCAAAAGAGGTGGTGCTGGCCGAGAAGCCTCTGATATCAGAGGAGACGGACCTGATTGAGCCCACCCTGCTGGAGGAGCTTATCTGCCACATTGGTACTCTGGCCTCAGTCTACCACAAACCTCCCAGTGCTTTTGTGGAGGGTAGCCGTGGCGTTCAGCACAAGAGAATTTCTGCTCGCGCTGGCTCGTGAGTCTATGTTTATATTATTTTCTTATATTACTTTATATATAGAATAGCAAGAGCCATGGACCTACTGGGAGGAGGTCTGGATAGTCTGGTATGTTCATCTCCTGCCGCCTCTCGCTCTGCTACAAACATAATCACCCCTTTGTGGTGAAATTAGATTAATTTAAAGGGAAAAACAGTGTAATTACTGGAATGAATATACCCATCTGTTCCTTTAACAATCTGTG
The DNA here is from genome assembly GCF_001515605.1 of Sinocyclocheilus anshuiensis. NCBI lineage: Eukaryota > Metazoa > Chordata > Actinopteri > Cypriniformes > Cyprinidae > Sinocyclocheilus > Sinocyclocheilus anshuiensis. The sequence continues at coordinate 58,275 of NW_015555744.1, read as the reverse complement.
TGTGCGTATACAGAGGCATGCAAGACTTTTGGTTATGTCTTTGTCAGTTGTTCAGCTCACACATGGTGTAGGACATGTATTTTGAGTTAGCTTTGGCCTGAACAGCAGGATCCAGACCTACTTTACTAAATCGAGATCATCTAATCCCAGATCTGATCCTCCTTAAACAAATCCAAACTCTCTTAACCAGTGTAATTGTGTCTGTTGAGAAATCACAGATGGTCTTGCATAATTACAGTTAACTTTCCTTGCCTGCATTTCCCCTCCGGTCTTCTCTTTCTCTTTTTTGACTCTTGTTTTTTTTTTCCTCTCTCCTTTATCCTTATGCTACACTTGCAGATGGCCGATGAATCAGATACGGTAATTAAACTAAGTGAAAGAGGAAGCAGACACTTTCATATCATGCCATTTCATTAGTATAAATTGCGGATCTGTTAGTAGGAGTATCAGATGTACTCATCACACCAGCAGAAGGCCATGTATATTTACAGCCCCAACATTTTTATTTACAACCACTTATAACTAGTGTCGACATAAGTAAAATATCTACAAGATATGTGTTTGTCATAACACACCTCGTATGAACAGTCCTGTGCTTGATGCAACCACATGTTATTTTTCCGGAAGTTATGTCAGTATTTTTAGTCACTGTAAAGTTCATGAATGTTTGTAGAGTTTTAGAAATCCCCAGCCTCATTCCCCTCATTTGTTCTGCTTTCATCCATTGGAAACATTTCATCCATTTCTCATTCCTCTATCAGCCGGGAGTTTCCCACAGGACAGAGGTGCAGTCTCCCCAGCCATCTTCTGATTATAGTGAGAGAGAGGTCTGTGTGGGTGTTCTCACCTTTTGAGTTCATCCTTAAAATGTTCCTCTGTACTGATCTTAGACTAGTCCCTGTTGCCCAACATAAACTGCTCTCAGATCAGTATGAAGGAATCATAAGAGCACATTTCCTCCTTTTTGTTTCAGTGTTTGAGTTTGTAGCGGTAGTTGTAGTCACACACAAGTAGTCACATCTCATACAAAATGTTTAATATGTTGAAAGTAGGGGTGGGCGATATGACTACATTTGTTTTCATGATATGAGTCATTTATTGTCCCAATAATTATATATATATGTATATGTTATTTTAGCTTTGTTATTAAAAATAAGAACAAGTATGCAAATATAAACAACAAGACAAATGCAATATTTTTTTTTCAGGTGCATTTAGAATTTAAGTAAGAAATATAAAAAAAAAAAAAAAGAGCAATCGATGTAAAATAAAACACTGCATAGTCTTCGCTGTATGAATTAAATATACACAGATTTTTATTAAAGCTACAAAAGTTGTTCAATCAAGAGCAGCGAGTGATTCTCTCTTTTGTCTTTGCTATTTAAGGGCATAGACAGCAGCAGGTATGTTAGACTGCTGTCACTCTAAAACTTCATTATAAAGATCCAGTATGTTGACACACATCTGATTTCTTTCCCAATGGTTTACAATCATTTAAGACATAACTGACTGTGTTTTTGTGGATACTCAACAAGACAGACATTTTATGGCCTTTTTTGGCTTTATTAGATGGAGACAGTAGGGATGAGACAGGAAATGACGGAGGAGAAGTGTTGGGGATGGGACTGGGAAAGCACCTCGTGACCCTGGATGCAAACTTGGGTCACATATGTACATCTTTCTGTATCACTTTAACATCTTAATAACTTTAAGCAGTCCTGTGCTGTGCAGATATGTTTACATGCTGCGATATAAACAAAACCTTTATTGACTGACATTTCATATTGCCCATCCCTAGTTGAGAGTAAAAAGATTAAAGAAACTGTCCATAGAATGTCTCACAACTTCCTTAGCAGCTCATTGACTTGTTTCCACCCACTGAGCTAGTTCCCCCTTCATCAACCTCTTCATAATTATCCGCATCTTTCCTGCCTACTGATCCTTACACTCACTTTTTGTCCTTTCTGTTCCCAGCTGGGAGGAGACATCGGCGGAAGCCCTTCGGTAAGATTTTTAGCAAAGTTCATCCAGACTTTGATGAATGTGCTTCATTGGAGGAGTATTAGCATCAACAGAGGGGTTTGCCTTCATTAATCAAAGAGCTGTTAAATTCCTCCTCCACATCTTTTATCTTAGTTAATTTGTCTTTTTCCTGACGGTCTTGTAGCAGTCTAGAAAAGTTGTAATAGGTTGTAATACTTGTCTCCCTCTGCTCAGATGGGTGCTGGTTTGGGGGCGGGCCCAGCAGCCATGCCTGCTGCTCTCGGCAGTGCTCCTGCTGTTGGAGGTGGATTGGGAGACCTTTTTGACCTCGGTGGAGGTGTTGGCATGCCAACAGGATCCTACGTTGCTCCTAAAACTGTAAGTATAGAATCAATCAATACTCTGAATCAATAACTTTGGTTATGACTTCAGAAGTCTTTTATAAGCAGTTTCCCCGCTTTAAGTCAATTTGTAATGCGGCAGCGTTTCCTGGACTCTTAGTGGGTGTGCACATAAAACGTGCTGTGGTGTTCAATAACAGCTCAACAGAGTCCAACAGAATGCAGAGCACATTTTTAATCTTAAAAAAGGCTTTAAAATGCAACTCTCATAGAATGATATGCTTAAAAACAGCAAGGTGCAACGCAGGGGCCAAAAACATCTATCTGATGCATTTGTACAGAAACATTGAGACGTCCTGTGTGTGTCCGCTTAACTCTCTTTCGTTCCCCCACACTCTCAACCTGTTTATCTGTGGGTTCAGGTGTGGTTAGCAGCAATGAAAGCTAAAGGGCTGGAGATTTCTGGGACATTTGCCCGACGCGGTGGGATCATTCAGATGGATCTGTCTCTTACCAACAAAGCCATGAGCGTTATGACTGACTTCGCCATTCAGTTCAACAGGAACAGGTGAGTCCAGTGGTTAGAACGGGAGACGGTTTTGGAGGTCTCTTCAAGGTTTTGCTCTTCTCTCTGTGGTATCTTCTCTGATTGTTAATCAGTTTGGAGACCTGCCTGGAAGGCGTTCCATTCATTTATAGCATTTTGTCAGTGGGATCATTCAAGGACATGCTGATATTCTAAAGAGACTTAAATGTGTTCATGTCAATTGAGGACTTCTCTCTAGAAAATTACTGCTTGTATAGTAAAGCAGATTGTTGTAATATATTCTACTTAGATCTTTGACTAATACAAGGGCAACAAAAGGTCATATTCTTATGTATGTATAGATTTATAGAATGATGCTTTCTCACACAAATCTCAAGCCACAATGCTAGGCTGTTGTGAGTGGTTGACAGAGTGTTGCTATGGATTTGTTAAGGTGACCGGGTGGTTGGTTACTTGCCCTGTCAAAAGTGCACACATCTAAGTCTTTGTGATGTTCTTGTTCCTAGAATGTCCCTCTACCTGTAAATGTGCAACAAATTTACAGATTGCAGACAATAAAACAAAATTTCAAATCCTGAGCCAAATATTGATCGGGTCTTAACTGGTGATGCAAACAAAATAATTTGGCCGAAATAGTTTTGGAGGGCAAAATCATTGACCCGAAATGGCTCTAATGGCACATTTTGACTGTGTCGGTGTATGTTTCGTGCGCACAGCATATATTAGCTACAGTAAGTAAACATATCATCAGTCACATATTACCATGACCAAAAATGTTGCTAGAGTATGTAAAATGTGTTTGGCTGAAATATTGAGATGTGGCTCATTGCAGCAGAACTGTGAATATGACATACGAATAAGTATGCAAATTAAATTACCCACATTTAACTGCAGTAGCATTAGTTTTAGCTAAATTAAACTTTAATTTCAGTTTCTGTAAAAAAAAAAAAAAAAAAGTCAGTTTTTGTTGCATCTCTAGTCTAAACTGTGTTTCTCTGTTTTTCTGTAGTTTCGGTCTCTCCCCTGCTGGCCCTCTGCAGGTTCTGACTCCTCTGAGCCCCAATCAGACCATTGACGTTAGTCTCCCTCTCAGCATGAGCGGCCCTATCATGAAGATGGAACCTCTCAACAATCTGCAGGTAATGTATCCATCGCATTTCTGCAGCATCATAATTCACGTGCAGTATGAAATGAGTGTTGTGCTGTTAAGCAATAAAGCAAGCCCCCGATGAGCATTTATTAGCAAGGCTGCAGCCCAAAAAAGCCACTCCAAAGACAGTACTATAGACATTAAGTGTGGGTGGTTACCAAGGGATGCAACTTCTCAGAAGAGTTATGCTCTCTCTTTTCTGTCTTTCTCCTCCTCTCACTGCATGTCCATTTCTATCATCTTTTGATCAGTGTTGTAGGTCTGCAGTAGTACAGCAATAGGTCTGAATTAGCTGTGCCTGATTATCTCTCTCAGTGGAATCATTCACAGTGCTCTCCAATGACTGCACTGGGAAATAAACCACAAATCCCACAGACTACAATAGGAAGGCATAGGCATTATGGAACAGTGCAATCACTAATTGGTAGTAATTAAACCAGGAAAAGATTGTGTTGCGCTTCAGGGACTGTTTTGGTTGGGTGAAGCAAATGCAAAAATATAGGATCTCTCTTCTTCTCTCTCAGAGCTCTAAAGGAGATTAAAAGAAGATAGTGTTTTAATCTGAAGATTTTATAGCGCCCTTCAGGCTTTATCTAATGCCATTTTCAAATTAAATGCGTGTGTTGAGCTTTCCTGGAGAGAGATTAGTGAGCGTCGTGTTCAGGATGCACATGTTAGACTGGCATTAAATGGTTAATCATAAATGTGTCTCTTTCACTTTCTGCTCTGCTTATCGTTGAAGTCATCAGCAGGGGTTTAAGAGAGCTGTATGATAATAATTATGGGATTTGTCGCTGTGAATCATAGGAGGCAACATGAATTTTTATCTCCATTTTTCTAGGACTGATGTAACAACAATATGTCTGGATATCAGGTAGCTCACAGCTTTAGCACGTGTATTTGATCTGGACGTGCTTTGGCTTACCATGAGTTTCCAGTCTTTGCAGGCATGGATTACAACAGCTGATACTACTTCCATTCCCAGAGAGGCTTGTGGCATTATTAATTTCACACGTGGCTGCCGATAATAGATCAGTTATTCATTGCAGTGGCATCACAGGAAGTGAATGTTACTCATAGACTGAATGAATGGCATTATTTATTTATTTTTCTGTAGCTGGACTCATTGTCATTATTTGCAAGGCTAATAATATTGTAGATCAATCTGAACAGAAGATAAACCAATTCTAATACGTCATGTTTGGTTCAATTCCTGACAATTCCACAAAATGAAAAGTTTGATTTCTGATTTCACATTAATTAGTACATTGGGTTTTCTTCATATTATTTTGCCTGATGGTTCTATAGTATTTCTAACCACAATTAGACAAGTGAGGGAGGGATGAAGCTGGTTTGTGCAGCTCAGAGCGGTATTGCTGGATGAATTATTCAGAAGTGGAGTGTAGCAGGTCTGGATGTCTATGTGGGACTGCCTGTCCCTCTCTGAGGCTGTGTAGTCTCTATTCTGATGGATGCTGTGCACCTGCTGTCAGCTTTTATAAAAGCTCCCCTGGGTGCCTTTCAATCCCTCATGCTCTCAGAAGATTTACAGCCATAATCAGTTGAAAGTTTGGTGTGTTTTTTTTTTTCAGCTGCAAACTTACTAATGCACAAAATGGAAAAACAAAGAAATGATTGGTTGTATTTAATCTGAGTTGTTAAGCACTTTTTTGACTGACTTTTTGTATTTCTTTAAAATTCATTCAATTAGGGCAAGAAACCTCAACTTGTAACATTTTACAATAACAATAATATAGACAATCACTCACGTAGAATATATTTATATCTGATTCTTTAGGACAGGTGTTTTTGAGTATGATTGTCCTGGACAGATACACTCGCTCTGTTTTCTCGAACTGTCATTGGGCATCTTCTATCCTCTTAGTGAGTTTGCCTTTGAGGCATTCATGCATGTTTGAAGTTCACATACTGGCATGCAAACATGAACTTCGCGCGCAGGAGCTGAACCCAACCTTTGCAAAGCCACAGAGGGTTTTAAACAAAAGAATGAAGAGAGAGAGAGAGGCAAAATGTCAAAGAAAGAGATGATCAAAGGACCATATTTCCTTACTATTCTGTGGTGTGTGTGTGTGTGTGTGTGTGTATGCCATTCTTTGGTCAAGTGCTGGAGAAAGAGAGGCTCATTTATTTTGGCTGAATTTATGAACTGAATTCTGTCTGCTCTTAACAGGGTTTGAGAGCCTTGTCCACAGCCACAATGTCTTAAATCACAGTCGTAATGTGTTTCTCTCTCTCTCTTTGTCGATGCTGCAGGTTGCTGTGAAGAATAACATTGACGTGTTCTACTTCAGCTGCCAATATCCCCTCAGCCTGCTCTTTGTAGAGGACGGAAAGATGGGTGAGTGTGTTTGTGTGCACCCTTAATCACTGCCTGTGTCCTCAGACTTAAGCAGAAGCGCTTCAGGTGATTGTGACGTCAATCCATTAATTTTTGTGTGTGTGTGTGTTCTTAGGTTTTGTTTGGGTATTGTTTTTAAGTTTTGACTCATGACTTGTGCATGACAGTGTGAGCACACGTGCCAGATCTGTGTCCAAATGAGTGTGTAAGAAAAGATATGGGTGTTTATGTGGAGACATGTGTGCGTGTGAGAGAGACTGCTTGTGCATAAATGGCTTCCCCCAGGAGTCTCTTAAATGGAGTTCAGTCTCTGCAGGATATCACACAAATGCACAGTAACTGTGTCCGAAAAAAAAAAAATACTCCCTTTTCCTTATCCTTTTGTCCCTCTGCTTCTCAGAACGTCAGGTGTTCCTGGCCACCTGGAAGGACATTCCAAATGACAATGAGGCACAGTTCCAAATCAAAGACATCCACCTCAACTCAGGTAACAGGAATAAATGTGCGCTGTGCATAAGTGAATTGGGTAACGTGTGTGGAGGAAGATGAGAATGAATGAAATGGAGGAAATGAAACAAATAAGCAAAGATAGGATGGAGGGAAGTGCTGTACTCTGTATCAGTGCTTTGTATCATATTGACTGTCACACGTTCTGTCTTTTAAAAGAACACACTGTCCTGTTGAGGTCTGTCTCTGAAGAGTGCTGATCGGGTGGCATGTCTGGTAGGGTTGTGACGGTGAGGAAATTTTTCCCACCGGTTAATCGACGTGTGACAACACCGGTAATACCAGTATCACCGTGGGGGCGTTCCCTCTTTTCCTCGCTTTTAAATAGCTTTGGTTTTTAGTTCGTTTGAATTTTCCCTCTTTCCCTCGCTTTCCTTCTCTTTTGAATAGCTTAAAAGCACTGTGCGCATTTTACTTTCACTTTTGAATTGGCGGATTTTGAACAACAAAATACAACGTCAAACTCACTTTAGCCTATATATAAAACATAGAACTTTTATTAACAAAACAAATAAAAATACACCATGCTATAGGGCAGGCTATGCCTAATATAAAATAACAAATAACTTACATAAAGTTAAATAGGTATACAAAACTTGAAATAAGTAAACATGTATAATATATATAACCAAATAAATAAGAAACGTAGAACGTTTATTAGCAAAACGAATGTCAAATAAAATAAATAAATGACATAAAGTTTAAATAAAGTAAAAATCAGCTAACAATGTGGAACCAATTAAATAAGAAACGAATGTTTAAAAAAACTTCCAAAATCAGATAAACGGCAAAAGTCAACAGGCTTTTCAAAATCCAAAATACTGCCAAACAGGTGCTTTTGCATTTCGTTTCGAAACTAAATCATCCGCGATCGTCTTGTCTGTCTCACCCCACTCTTCTTGTCAGTCAGCTCGACTCACTCTCCTCACTGGATAAATGAAATATGATCTGTGTGTTGTTCGGCACGTTGCATTGAGCAGCCGTGTTCAGTTTTTAATTGTGGTGTCTGTTCTTTTACTGAACTAAATTATTTTTATTACTATAAAAAATCAAAACGATGGTGGGGGTCGGTGACGCAGTGGGCAAGTGATGTAACCGGTGTTGCGGCTTAACACCGGTATCACCGTCAGCACCGTCTATCGCGGCAAGCCTAATGTCTGGGTGTAATTAACTCGAGGCAGGTTTTTGGGGAATAATCCTCTTCCGCATGACTGTTTGCATAAAATAATTGTGAATCACACTGGCATGAACATGCACACACACTCTGTGATATTGCTAATGAATGCACTGTGGGTGTCTTCAGTGCGCTTTTTTTTGACTCTTTCTCTCTTCTCTCCATTTGGCTTGGCATTTAATATAGGTGTTGCTGCATTGTTAAATATAAATCTCCTGTCTCAAAGCAAAATATTTTAATGTTAGCAAAGATTTGAGCTTGCAATTAAATGAATATGATGAGAAAGTCAGAGCAGCACAAAATTATACAGTAGATTGTAAAGGAAACAACTCAACTTTGTGTTACTCATCAGTAAGTTTTTTTTTTTTCTGTTTTGAACTTTCTATTCATAAAAGAATCCTGAATAAAATGTATTTGATCAAAATACTTCTTTAAAAAACATTTAATAATTAAAACTTTTCAACAGTAGTCAACTAGTCACATCTGATTCACAAAATAATGTTGTGAGATGGTTCTTTTTAGTGAATTGGTGAAGCCATGTAACGTTTAAATAAGTGGATATCAAATTAACATTTAATTTACTCTTTGAAGTGCAGATCAATGCTTTTGTTCTATGAAAAAAATAGGCAACTTAGACACTTAAGATCTTCCACTTAAAGGGATAGTTCACCCAAAAATGAAAATTTGATGTTTATCTGCTTACCCCCAGGGCATCCAAGATGTAGGTGACTTTGTTTCTTCAGTAGAACAGAAACAAAGATTTTTAACTCGAACCGTTGCAGTCTGTCAGTCTTATAATGGAAGTGAATGGGAATCACGGCTTTGAGAGTCAAAAATAGACATACACAAACAAAACCAAATTAAACCCTGCGGCTCGTGACGATACATTGATGTGTAAAGACACGAAACGATCAGTCTGTGCAAGAAACTGAACAGTATTTATATCGCTTTTTACCTCTGATGCACTGCAGTGTTTTACAGAGGTAAAAAAATCGATATAAATACTGTTCAGTTTCTTGCACAGACTGATCGTTTCGTGTCTTTACACATCAATGTATCGTCACGAGCCGCAGGGTTTAATTTGGTTTTGTTTGTGTATGTTTTTTTGACTCTCAAAGACCTGATTCCCATTCACTTCCATTATAAGACTGACAGACTGCAACGGCTTTAGTTAAAAATCTTTGTTTGTGTTCTACTGAAGAAACAAAGTCACCTACATCTTGGATGCCCTGGGGGTAAGCAGATAAACATCAAATTTTCATTTTTGGGTGAACTATCCCTTTAAGATTTTTGTTTCATGGAAGAATAAAAATAGAAGAATTTGAAGTTGAAAATTTTTGAGCTAACCTTTCTTTTAAATCGGACTAATTACTGAATGGTTCATATGTCAGCGTGTAAGTAAAAATACGCATTTGCCACAGAGTTGCCATAGAGACTCACTCAGGTTAAATTTGTCTTCAGAAAACCTGCTATGTATGTCTGTTTTGTGTTAATGAGTAACTTCTCTCTCACAGACGTGGCCAGCAACAAGCTGCAAGGCAGTAATATCTTCACCATAGCCAAGAGAACAGTGGAGGGGCAGGACATGCTGTACCAGTCTGTCAAACTCACCAACGGCATTTGGGTGCTGGCAGAAATGCGCATACAGACCGGCAACCCCAACCACACGGTAAATGGGAACAAAGAGACATGGAGGATGTTGTAGTGGATGTGAAGAGACTAGCAAATTATCACTCGAACACACATAGATCAATAAAGACAAGAAGATGTGCTGGAGGAGACCGTAGCGGCCGCATGTGAGAGAGTGTGTTTCGCAGAACGGCTCTCCTGTTATTTCCTAATGAGTCATGCGGGAGCAAGATCTGTGTGTTTGTGTGCACGCATGAGAGAAGCGGGTAAAAGGGGAAAGGACTGCTGGGTAGATCAAACACCTCCTTAAAGCCTACTGAGCTGCATGCCTAGATAGCATTTTACTGGCATCATAGTTGCCTCAAAGTCCAAAAATGCTGTCTAGTCAGACTGCATGCTAGGTTGGAGACCCAGCCATTGTGTTTAGAGAGAAAGGGTATTTGGCCAATCCTGGGTGGGTGAAGATAAGGAAAGAAGATTGTCAAGAAAAGATGTCAATCCTCCTGTCAGTCCTTTCTCCCTTTGGTTTTGTGGGATTTGCCATTATCACTCAGCTCAATGCGGAGTGTTTGTTTCTTCTCCCTCGTGTTTCCTTTCACATTTCCCACATGAATCATGCTTTACAATTGTAGGGCACCATTTATTCTCTCAGATCTCAAGTGTACCTAGAATTGTGTACGCCGGCATGCTTCATTCCCTGTAGCAGAATATGCATCCAAGAGATAATTAAATTATTAATATATTATACAGTTATAATTATTTTTCATCAGTTAATCAGCATATTCAGCTATTTTCATTATTCATTATTTTTCATTATTCTGTATTTCATTAATTTTCTTTAAAGCAATACGTGCACAAATCCCATCTTCTTTACAGAAGACACTAGATATGTTACATAAACTATTACCTAACATAAAATTAATCACATCAAATGGATCTAGCCCCTACTGAGTGCTTAATTTAGGCTAAATATGTGCCATGCACCCACGTATCCTCTATCACATCTTATTGTCTAAGTGACAAATTTTATTATTTATGATGTTTGATTTTATTGTATTTTTTTCCTGTGCGTTTGCTCATATCTGCACTTACCTTTGATGATGACATCGCAATGCAGGAAATGGAGGTTGGGTGTTTTTTCCCCCCGAAATAATCTTAACTTAAACTAAACGTCTTATCTTTTACATCTTGCTGCCTTTAAATGAGCATGGTTTTTTTCTTTGACTTCCTACTATCAACAGTAAACAGTCCACTGAAACAAAGCATGTCTGTAATAGCAGTGAATGTCACAACTATGTGACTTCATATAAGAGCAACTGTTTTGAATGATCAAGCAAACCACATGAGGAAATGTGTAGAAAACTTGGGAGTTATATTTTCTAGTCCTTTGTCATGATAGAAAAGCATGATATTATAGGAAGATACAGAGGTTGTGTGCACAGAATTATTTTCCAGATTTCATTCCAGGAATAATCAAATTGAATGGCCTTCATCAAAAGAGTTGCTCTTCAGCAGGAACCCGTCGATTCACAGCATGTGCTTTTAATGTGCATAAGACTCGCTCTCCTATACACGCACCAGTGTTTCCTGCAGCGCTTTCAAGCTGAATCTAAAAATATGCTGTTAAATCTACACCGCCACCACAAAATTATATTTTATCTGAGATATGAGCTGGCAGTCTGAATGAAATGTGATGGGATATGATGGATTGCTGCAAAATTATAGCAAGAAAACAAGTTGTTCTCCTGACTGCACGCAAAAACAAACTCGACCAGTGTTGTCCGAATCACTAATACGTGACTCGCTTCTTTTCAAGAATCATTTAAAATAATTTTTACAAACATTCTGACAAATCTTTCATTGAATAAACTAAATTTGTCGAAAAATTTGATTTGCGCACTTAAACTTCAAGTTATTGGCTGTACGGGGCACAAATTTCTGAAGGAAACACTGAGGCACAACACATCTGTATGGGTCTGCTAATCTTCCATCTCTCTCCTCGCATCCTAACAGCCACTTTAAGAGGCAGAACTGTTATTCACAGCTCAGACACGTGCTCCATGAATCATGGTTGTTTTGTTCCTGGCTGTTGTTGTAGCATATAAACAATATTTGTCTGAAAGGACAGAAAAATGTGGCTATACTGTGAACTGTTGTGATATGTTGTTTTCTCTAAATATCTAGCAATGTTTCCATTAGCTACAAAGCTCTACAATTTGTCACTGTTCGTCGTCCCTATGGCAACCAGGCATCCAATGGCACGGCCCGATTCCCCTTTAAACACTGTTAGCGTCTGATGGCAGGGATCTGTTAAAGCATTCCTCCGCAAACCTTCGTGCAGCACCCTGCTGCTTCCACTCTTCCTGTCATCCCACCATCTCGTCTGTTTTCATTTGCGCTTTGATTACATTCTTCCCTATTGTCACAACCCGCTGCTATATCTCTTAAGTCTTAGAGCCACACCATCCACTCTTCCTTCGTTCTCTGGTTCTTGCCCACCACCCAGCTGTGCAGTATCTCCAGTCAAATTATAGAACTATGTAACTGTTAATAAAACGCCTCTGCGTACAGGAAACTGATGCCACAAAGCAAGTCGGCACCAGTGGCATTGTGTCTATGTGCATTTGTGCACCCACTACATTCTGCATGAAGCTAAGACAAAATCCTCTAAATCTTGAAGGGGAGCAGGCTGGGGTTTGATTGTTAATGACATGCCACCTCATTCTTAGATGTTCTCAGCAAATTCATTCAACTAATTTACCTGTCTAAATTTATACTGGTGAGGAGTTGAATGATCTTTACACTGTTCCCCAAGCTTTATATTGATCTTTATTTTTATATATCTATGTACAGTATATTGCATGTTCATTTTGTTAGAATTTTTGTATATAATTTTAATATATACTACCATTAAAGGTAACATATCATGAAAATCTAACTTTTCCAGGTTTTAAGTGCTATTATCGGGTCCTCGGTGCATCTACCAACCAAGGAAACGTGAAAAAGAACAGGAGGTTACACACTGCATGACTTTACAATAGGAAGAATCGCCGACAGCTCTGTCTGGTGCAGGGTTGCTAGGTTTTCGCTACAAAACCCGCCCAATTACTACACAAATCTAGCCTGAAAATAGCCCAATTGCTTTCGAGGGGGTCCCCCAGTAAAAATCGCGTTCGGGGGTAAAATAC
>NW_015555744.1:43144-44982 GCF_001515605.1 Sinocyclocheilus anshuiensis | reverse complement strand
AGCGCTGTACATTCACTCCCCCCACCTACAATCCCTGCCGGTACGAGACTCGAACCCGCAACCTTTGGGTTACAAGTCCGACTCTCTAACCATTAGGCCACGACTTCCCCCTTTGTTCTCCTAGTAGGCTACAATTCACATTCCAGGGCCTAAATATCACGTTATTGGGGTCGCTTCAACCTGCTGACATAAAAAACAACCGGCGGCAATTGCGGATTTGGCAACACTGGTCTGCAAACTACAACTCCTCCCCGAACTTCCCTCTGCCCTGTATCTTGGTCTCTCATTGGCTGTAGGTCATCGCCGATGTGTTTTTCAGTCAGAACTCATTTCACATAGCGTGATTGTGAATTGCCGTCAGCTCCAGATATTTAGCATGCCAAATATTTCACGGGCGTCGGCGATTCCCTCAGATCGCGTCTTTGATAATTCACACTGCGTGATTGTCACTCGCGTGAACGAGCACCGATTTGCCTCCGATTTAAAATGCCGTTTAAAATGCATGATATCAGCGCGATAAACATGATAATCAGAACCAAAACAGATGTTTTAGCAGGTGCGAGCTGTAATGGCGCAGTTCTATTCTGGAAAAGGGGGCGGGGAGCAGCAACTCATTTGCATTTAAAGAGACCGGCCCAAAAAACAGCGTTTTTCTGCTTCCACTCAAAATAGGCATTTTCAAAATGATATAATAAATGATCTGTGGAGGATTTTGAGCTGAAACTTTACAGACACATTCTGGGGACACCAGAGACTTATATTACATATTGTAAAAAGGGGCATAATATGTCTCCTTTAAGTAAGACTTTGGGGTCAGTAACTTTTTTTTTTATGACCCCAACTTTTTTTTAATTTTTTTTAATTAATACTTTAATATTCATCAAGGATGCATTTAGTAGATCGAAAGTGACAGTAAAGACATTTGAACAATGTACAGAAGCTTTCTATTTCAAATAAATGCTGTAGAACGTTCAATTAGTCAAAAAAGTCACTGCTTCCACAAAAAAATATTAAGCAGCACAAATGTTTTCATCATTGATCATGAGAAATATTTATTGTGCAGCAAATCAGCGTATTAAATTGATCTCTGAAGGATCTTGTGACACTGAAGATGAGTTATGGCTGCTAAAAATTCAGCTTTGCCATCACAGGAATATTGCATTTTAAAATGCATTCCAGTGATATATTGCAATAATATTTCACAGTATTAATGTTACTGTATATTTGAATAAATGCTGCCTTCTTGAGCATAAGAGACTTCTTTCAAACACATTAGAAATCTTTCTTACCCTAAACTAAATAATAATAATAAACTGCAATATGCATTACTTTTAATTATTTCATTATATATTATCATATGCCTATATATAATCAGTATGCATTAATTGAATCAACCAATATATTCTGCTTGGCTGTGATTCTATTCTATTATAAAGCATTTTTACCTTGCAACACACGCAAATACTCGTTATTGGAAACATGTTCCATCATCCTTGGTGAACACAGTATTAGTAATCTCTAACTTAGTGTGTGTAGTCACTGAGCTCTTTCTTTTGACTAGTGGCAGCCTCACAATCACAAATCCGCTGTGGAAAGCTGCATGGTGATCTCATATGGCGCTTTTCCACTGCGTGGTACGACTCGGCTCAGTACGGCACGGCACGGTTCGGCTCGGCACGGTTTGCGTTTCCACTGCAGTTCAGTACCGCTTTAGAGTGGGCGGGATTATTCACATGTCGTTATAGTTGTGCCGCCTCTACTACCACGACTCCTAAAAAACTTTTTCATTCCGCGTCGCCCCATCAAGCTCTCGCTGGATCCGCTCCTCTGCTATCAAC
>NW_015555744.1:27268-43000 GCF_001515605.1 Sinocyclocheilus anshuiensis | reverse complement strand
TGAACCGTACCGAGCCGTACCATGCAGTGGAAAAGCGCCAATAGAAGCCCAGAGAGAACTCTTGGGTTTGGGAGGGATAAATTGTGCCATTGAGCTCTCCCTCACGCTCATCTCTTTCCCTTTCGCACTTCTGATGTCCTGTTGCGCAGTAAACACAAGCTTTCTGATTATCCTCTGTATGGTTGGTCCGTGAGAAGCCTCAAGTCTGCTGCAGCGCTCACTTGACAAAAGAGGAAGCAGGTGTTGCAGTAGATGGAGGTCTCCACTCGTGTCGACCTCTCCAAGCGCAGTTGCTCCTCTGGCATTAGTCTGCATTTGTTTGTCTATTATTCTGTTAGTGCCACATGAGATCCTTTTAGGAGGAACAGCTTTTTATGTGACTCACAGCAAGTAAACACAGCTTGCTTATGAATTTGCTACAGGTGGTTAGTTTAAATTGTTTCTCAAAAAGGAGTAAAGGCAGAAATATTCAACACCATTCAGATGTTTGGGGTTGGCAAGACTTTTTATAATGTTTTTGAAAGAAGTATCTAATGCTCACCAAGGCTGCATGTATTTGATCCAAAATATAATAAAACAGTAATCCGGTGAAATATTACCGTTTAAGTGAACTGTTTTCTATTTTAACACATGTGACCCTGGACCACAAAACTTGAAATTGAGATTTATACATCATCTGAAAGCTAATAAATAAGCTTTCCATTGATGTATGGTTTGTTAGGATAGGACAATATTTGGCCGAGATACAACTATTTGAAAATCTGGAATCTGAGGGTGCAAAAAAATCTAAATATTGAGAAAATTGCCTTTAAAGTTGTCTAAATAAAATTCTTAGCAATACATATTACTAATCAAAAATGAAGTTTTAATATATTTACGGTAGGAAATTTACAAAATATCTTGATGGAACATGATCTTTACTTAATATCCTAATGATTTTTGGCATAAAAGAAAAATCAATAATTTTGACCCATACAATGTATTTTTGGCTATTGCTACAAATATACACCTGCGCCTTAAGACTGGTTTTGTGGTCCAGGGTCACATATTTTAAAATGTAATTTATTTCAGCAGCCATTACTCCAGTCTTCAGTGTCACATGATCCGTCTGAAATCATTCTAATGTGCTCATTTGGTGTTCAAGAAACATTTCTTATTATTAATATTGTAAACAGTTGTGCTTTGTAATAATTTTGTGGAAACCATGATGCATTTTTTTAAGGTTTCTTTGAAGTTCAAAAGAACAGCATTTATTTGATATCAGCTTTATAACATTATAAATGTCTTTATTGTCACTTTTGATTCAGTTAATGTATGAATGAAAGTATTAATTTCTTTTTAGGTCTTACTTGACCCCAAACGTTTGAGCAGTGGTGCACTGTACATTTATAGAATTTATTTTATATATGCCTGGTGCAAGTAATGTTGTGCTTTCAGATTAGAAATTAATGTAAGAACCTTTTCTTCAGCTAATAATTGGAAGTGTTAGTCATGAAGTGTAAGCTTGTTTTGATCTTCTTCATGGCAGTGTTTGTAATTTTGTGCTCTTGGCACAGTGAAGAAGATTTATTTTGTATTAGTGTGTTGGCAGGCTTTCAGCATTACTAGCGTTTATTTTCTCTCACCTTCTTTTTCTCCATTTTGTAATGTCTTAATTTTCTTAGCATGCCCTCAAATCTTCACTTAACAATTTTATGAAATTTAAATTGATACTTGCCAGTGTGTCTGTATTTTATTCTACTCTCTCTCTCTCTCTCTCTCTCTCTCTCTCTCTCTCTCTGTGTTTCTTTCCTGTTTCAGCTGTCGATAAAGTGCAGAGCGCCGGAGGTGTCTCAGTTTGTGTTCCAGTGCTATGAGTTGGTGCTGAAGAGCTGAAGTGGCGGGAAACCAACAGGAAACTGCAGTTCCCAGGCATCGTTTGGGTGACTGAAACTTGATTGGACCAGTCAGAGAAAGAACCCCTGCTGTCTTGCATTTCCCTCAGACTGTGCTTTCAGCATTGACTGAATCCCAAGGAATTTTTCTTCATTATTTTGTCCATTCCCAACACCCTTCTTTATCCCACCTGTTTCCATCCTGCAGTCTTTAAAATATTACAATTACAGTAAAATACGACACACAAAATATAAAGATATCATCTTTAATTCACATATGTGCAGGTGTTCTACTCAGCAAATTTCATTCCTGTACTACATGATTGCTTCACTGTTTATCCTGGGTGATTGTTTTTCCCCCTCATAGAGGTCAAGCATCATACACAGATGATCTCAGAGTTTTAGACCAGCTTGTATTCCTCATCCATCCAGTTGTAGGAAGGGTGTGTTTACCACAGTTGAGAGAAACCTTTCAACACTGCTGTTTTTAATTTAGTCTTAATAATCAGACAATGGGTCGCTGGGTTTGTATTCACACAAACAGTTCAAATCTTTATTTATTTTTTGTTCTGTTTTATTAGAGGTCTCCCTGGTCATTCCTCAGTCATTTAGATCTCCCGCAATTTCTTTTAAGGGAATGCTGTGTGTTTATCCAGAAGCACTACACAATTGCTGAGTAAACTTTTTCTCTGTCTTCAAAATATCTCTGTATTTGGTGATGACTAAGTTTGCAGTCATGTTTTGCTATTAAGCTGGGTTTATTTTTAATTACTACTGTCTTTTGTGTGCTGTGTATC
This sequence comes from Sinocyclocheilus anshuiensis, assembly GCF_001515605.1. Taxonomy (NCBI): domain Eukaryota; kingdom Metazoa; phylum Chordata; class Actinopteri; order Cypriniformes; family Cyprinidae; genus Sinocyclocheilus; species Sinocyclocheilus anshuiensis. The sequence continues at coordinate 40,329 of NW_015555744.1, read as the reverse complement.
AGTTGTGTGTGTGTGCGAGTTGGAGATGTAACATGCTGCATGCTCTGTTCCTCCTCCTGGCAATATTCCCTGTCCTCTCTTATTCCCCTGAATGACTATGTACATGCCCATATATTTGGGTGGGTTGTTAATTTAGTGTGTGTGTGTGTGTGTGTGTGTGTGTGTGTGTGTGTGTTTGTGTTAAAATGTTGGATCTGTGAGGGAGACTAGACTCCTAAAGATCATCCTGCAGAAAGTGATATTCTTTATGGTATGAATATGTCTTAAATCACACTGAATGCGATGCACATTAAGTCTCCTGCTTTGCAAAACAACTTGTTCACTGAACAGGTTTCTTCTCTCGTTCTTTACAGGACAGGGAAATGTAGTTAATTTTTCATTTCTTTTAAACGATGTTGACAAGGTGGACAGACCTCTATCAAGCTTAATGTAAAATACCACCAGGCAAAACACTGCTGACCTGGCACACACACAATGTTGTGTGTACACTTAGAAGTTCCCAAATAATATTGATTATTGTTTTTCTTTTAATCATAGTTTGTTGATTCTGTATGTGTTATATTCTGTGGGTTTAGTCGTAGGGATGACTACAAGGAGATGTGCAGCAAAGAATTTTGCTTTACTTTTTGTTGGATTCTGTCATGAATGCATCTGTTATAGAAATTAAAAAAGTATATTACCCGTTGATTTAAAGTGTAATTATTCCGGCCTGGAGAATAAAAATAAAAAATAAATAAAACTAAAATAAAAAGCATTAAAACTAAACCTAAACCCTTGGCTTACATAACATGGACCGTCCAAAAAGTGCTTCAGAAATGTGTAATCCCTCAGCAAAATGTATGCAAGTCAATATATTTTAATACTTCAAGACTATAAGTGACTACTCTTGTCTGCTTCAGTTACAGTCCTAACACCTTGTATATTGTTTTATTCATTCATACTCTTAGGCAATATGACTCAAACAGGCACCATGCTGCAAACTAACTCATTTAAACTGGACTTCCAAATATCACCTTATAGTAAATGTGAAATCCTGGCGGGCACAAGTTGAACCTGTATCTCATCTAATGACATTTTCTTGAGTGAAACTAATAGGCTGTCTTACCTAAGCTGGGGTTGCAAAGGTTTCAAGAAATGCCATTAATTATGGTTTGCAGGCATGCATCATCCAGTCCTTCACTAAAACATTTGGTAAAGTCTGCGATTACTCATAATTGGTTGTGTAGAGTAGTTCTGTAGAGTTTTAGCAATATTTTTGTTTGGTAGGGTTTTTTTGCATGTTCTGTTTGGAAGCTATGATGGACATGTTCATATCCCCTTTTTATTCAGTACAGTATGAATCCTTGCTGAGCTCAAGTTTAAGCGCAATTTCCTCTTTGTTGTGTTGACTGTCCCGTGGTGATGAAATTACAGTAATGTAGAGTATTAAAGGAGCTAGGGGCCGCAATTGTGTATCCGACCATATAATTCAGTGGAAGTGCAATCATATGCCAAGCCAGAAGCTCAAATTTGAAGCTGATGGCAAGCAATCTAAGCAAGGAAGATGGGGGGCTTGGGTTGTAATCTATTGCTCAAACTAATGAACTTGGCCTGGCAATTGAAAGCTACATAGATGTTCTAGCATTCATGATTGATGTTTAATGGCCATTACTGTAGAGTTGTGCACATACTGACAATCTGACATATGTCTCCCGACTATTTATCAGGTTTAAGAATGGAGATAGAGGGAGAAAATGTATCATTTTAGATGTGGACTGCAGAGAGGACAAAAACCCAGAGCAATTAATCTTTCTTGTAAATCAAATTGGACAAATTGGATGAATGTGTTTCAAGGTTAGTAATCCAGATATCATTAGAGAAGATCACAGTCAATGCTGTTTCGCCCAGCACTTCTATTATCCAAATGAGACTGGAGAAATTAAAAGCTCTGGACTTAGAGACACTGTAACGATTCCTGCAGATGACCATTAAATCTGAAAAGCAGAAGTTGGTAACAACGTTACCTGTTTTGTGTCTAGATCCATGCATGCTTCTAGTGAACGTTAGTGGGTTTGTAAGATTGTGAGAAGCGGTTTTTGAGACTCTTGAGGATGGATGGAGCGGGTTTCTCTGGCTAGTGAGCGAGGAGCGGCAATTTAAAAACCCGGAATGGAATGGAAGCGTATGTGATGGGAATGGGAATAGTGATAATGGAATGGGAAATCTCTTCAGCTCCGCGCCACTCAAATAAACGATTCCAGACCTTTCCAGGCTTTCATTTTTTTTTTCTTTTGGCGGATAAGAAATATACGAATTAACTTTACTATGGTAACTTAAATTTCTTATTTGAAACTTTATTTACTCGATATCTTGTACTTTAATTTTATGCATCATAAACAGTACATCAGTGTCGTGCTAAATAGCAATACTTTCGTTTGTTTATGAAGCTGTTTGAGCTAGGCAGTCGACGACAGCTACCTTATATTTTCACCTTGTATTCCTCCAATAATGTAAGTCATTTCTGAGGGACCTTTTTGAGCTGTTTATGGCCAGTAAACAGCGCAAGCCTAATAAAACAGTCAGGAATCACATGAGGGCGCGCGGAGGAGCAGCGCTTAGAACCGCACAGCACGGACTGGAGACTGCTTCACGTGCAGCTTCAACGACAACGAGAGGTCTGTGCGGATACAGTCCACCTACAATCTTACGGAGTAACGATGGACCTTTGCGCAGACTGCATTTGGCGTTCGGTGAGGTGCACGCACTGCTGAGATGATTATGAGGGAAGCTATGAGAGGTTACGAGGAGAAAGGGTCAACGGTAACCTCGAGATCGAAGCGCACACGTTATGCTGAGAGCTGCCAAATGGATGCTGCTGGAAAATGACGGGTTTTGAGCTCCAGAGCTGTGCGTGTAGGAATACCGTGGGCTGACTGTGGAGCGTTGAGGACTGTTCCCCAATGGAATGCAGAAAAGACAGCGCAACTGCCGCAGTGAATGAAGTTGGTTGGTTTGTTGATGCACTCATTAACGCATGATACTAACGGTATACTTAACCAAAAGAGATAGCGAAATGCATCAGAAGCATCCATGCATCGTATTTATTTGAACATCCGCGAAGTGCGTTTAAGCACAAAAAGGCGCACGCTCACAATTCACCTTATTGTTTTGATTTGTTGAGCAGTTTTCCAGGCGTCTTCTTGGTCGCTAGTGTTCGTCAGCAGTCCTGATCGGCGCGGGATGGTGGAGACGCTGAGCATCGCCGTCATCGGAGCGCCTGGAGTCGGGAAAACTTCTATCATCCGTCAGTTTATTTACAGTGACTTCTCCGAGACGTACACCCCCACCCAAACGCGATACGTGCACAGACCCTCGGTCATTCTTAACGGTGTTATGTACGACCTGAAGATTTTGGATGTCCCGCCAATATCCTCCTTTCCTTCAAGCCCAAGTCAGGTAATCTAGGCTACAGTAAAGCGCTCATGCATGTAGTTTGTGTGATAATGCATCAGAATACAACAGATGATGACATAAAAACAATGCAGTAAACGTTAAATTAAAGCCCATAAAATGTAGGATAAATACCCTAATGCATATAAGAGAATAAAGAAATAGCCTAAGTGACATATTTTGCTGTAAAAGTAGGCTACATATTGTTGAATAAGTTACATGGTAATTTAAAACATTTTCATACCCAAAACAAATACATATTTACAGTATTTAGCCTACTATAATACATTTGGTTACACTTTACTTGAAGGGGTGTGCATAAGACTGACATGACACCTTCATAATCATGACATGACACCTACATAATCATGACATGACACATGTCATGAATATGAAGGAGGTTTTATGCATGTTTATGACAACTGTCATTAAGTGTCATTCGCTCAGTTATGTCATTTTTAATGCAAATATGACATTATTTCACCTAACCCTACCCCTACCCCTAACCATAGCCCATAACAAAGACATCTCAAACAATGTCATCTTTAGGTGTCATGTCATGATTATGTAGGTGTCATGTCAGTCTTATGCACACCCCTTCAAGTAAAGTGTTACCATACATTTTTCAATGACTATTGTCTCGTTCTTTCTTTCGGGATCAAAATCAGTATAAATGTGGGAAATGTGGTACTGTACGTTTTAAGGCACAGTGAACATTTTTTAGTTATAATATTATTTAATTATTGAAAATGTCTTGTCAAAAATAAGGCACTTTATAACGTTAGTGATTACTGTAATGTGGTAACGCATTATAAAGGTTCAGGAGCCTGTTGTTTTAATCATCGATTTGACCTTGCACATCCAAACTGTCATTATTCAAATCCACACTTTTCCAATCCTGGTAAAAAATAGAGTGTCCTTTTGTTCTTGTGAACTTTCATCAGTACAGCTGAACTGAATCTTCAACAGATCCATTAATAGACCGAGATTCCTGAGGAATGATAGTGTATTGCTTTAGGAGAGAGGGGCTTTCCTCTAGGAAAAAAGATCTCATTTGGAGTAGTTGCTATGGCAACATGGCTTGAACTGAGCATCTGTAAAGCTTGTTTTCTGTATCTTCCCTCTGGCAAATATTTATTTCTCTCCCCCACCTCTCACTCGCTTCTGTGTATCTCCCCCTCATCTCTCTCTCTCTGTCTCACACACACTATTACTCTTCCTCTTATTTTGTCTAACAGTCTTGGCATTTAAAGCACCCCTCCAGTTATTCTAGTGGGAAGCTCCTCAAATGTCCAATGTTTTGGAATGATCCAAGACCCCAAAACAAGGTTTGTTAAAGGGGTCATAGGATGCTACATGCACTTTTGCAAGTGGTTTGAACTGAAATGTGTGTTGGCAGTGTGTGTACACAACCACCCTATAATGATAAAAATCCACCCAGTGTTTTTTTTTAAATCTGGTTAAATGTTTACCCCTTTCTCAAATCGAGCCGATCTCAGATTCCTGTCTGTGTGACGTCACACAGACAGGCCCCTCCCACGATAGTTTGATTGACAGTAGTGTTTCAGCACAGACTAGAGTGGTGTCTTACCTCAGACCCGCCCTGAGTGAGCTGTCTTGATCTGAAAAGAGCTGTTTTTGACAGGGTAAAAAAGGTGTTTTTTACACTACCATTGAGAAATTTTAACCAAACTATGTTACAGACTTTTCATTAAGACCCTAAAGAATCATATCAACTTGTGGAAAATGGGCATCCTATGACCCCTTTAAGAAAGCGGCATAGCTACATATGTTGTTAGAAATGTCTCTACAACATCCCCAGGTGTTCTTGCATCACATGAGTTTTCTGTCGAAACCACCGCCATATTCTGTCAGTCAACTGCTACATGAAATACTTGCAGTGTATTGCTCAGAGATCTACCTCTGTCACAGGTTTAGTTTGTTTAGTTAGTAATAAACTTTCTGTAATATTCACACAAACACAAAAGATTTATTAGCTGTTTCATGTGTTTCACTGGAGCAGAAAATCAACTCTGCAGAAGGGTAGATTTTATAACAAGGTAAAGAATTACATAAGATTTAAATGCATTCATTTTGCAGACATTTGATTTAATCAAAGCCATTTATACATCAGATTAATTATAAATCCAAGAAGTGCTACTATGCCAGAGTAGCACAATGCTAGATCCTTACAAATCCTCACAAATCCAGACAAATAATTTCAGCTCACCTCCTAATACACTCAGAGCATTTGCATGCAAGACAGGGCCAAGCAGAGATCTGCGGTCTCCTCAAACGGCTGAAAACCCGGAACACTGCCTTGCAAGGAATGAAATATAATTCACGTTTGACCTTTTTAAGATTTAAGGCTGACACAAATTCAACAACATTCTCACAAATTCCCTTTAGGTCTGTCATCATCTGAAAGACTGAGAGGTCTTCAGAATGTAAAATCCTATTTGTTCTGTGAACAAACGGAGCTATTTTCTCACCTTATTTTCCCTGGGAGCATTTCAGAGTTAATTCCCTGCATCGTGACCACCTCACACAGCTTAAAGACCCACTCCAGACAAAGACCACCAAGGTCGCCTCAGCAACAAGTGATTGTGTTGATTGTTGCCAGGTTCTGTATTACCAAACAGAGTGTTGACACCAGTGAAAACACAATGAGAAAGAAATGTTATTAAATGGAGATGAGCGTGTTGAATGGAGAAATAAATGTCATGACGTCCCCACGGCGAATCAGAGAGGTGTTAGTGGTTCTGATGTCATGTCAGCAAAACGGAATGTAAAAAAACATGCTGTGCTGAGGTGCGGTGGGGGCATTGCTTTCAGCGCTCGGAGCACATTGAGACACTGCAATCTAATTGAGACAGAGCACGCTGCAGCTAAATGCCATTTAGCTCCCTTTAGAGCATGGCAGGCTGGAGCACATAGAGAAGGTGTGTGTGGATAGATACATCTTTATTAAAATGCTTTTGACTTCTTTTGACAGGCGCTGGTGTTATATGCAGACGTTTCTGATGAGAGAAGGAATAAAACCAAAAGTTCAAAGTCATTGAAATCAAACATGATTTTAAATGGCTGTAGAGACGAAAGTGTATAGCAAATTCATAGATACAAAAAGCAGCTGAATTAGCTTAAACCCAAATACTAATAAAAGCTTTTAGACCAAGAAAGAAAATTCATAGACATAAAAAGCAAGTATTTATTTCTAAGTGGTGCAGCATGAAGCTCCATTCAGTTACATTGGAGTTTCCTCTGATCTAGGACTATTTTTGGCTGCTTTGCTTCAGCAGTTAGGCCCTGCTGGTAGATACCATTACAACAACATTCTGCAGACAAAAAGTTGTGTTCTGACTTTTTTTCCCCCGAAGCAACATAATGTATAAATTACAAAAAAACAAAATATAAATATTTATATATATTAAATATATGTATATTGTTTTATATTAAATCATATTATATTGTACTACAGGGCTGTTGAATGCTTCAATCTGATTAGCTGACGAACATTTTAAGGTGTGCAATGTTTTTTTCATGGCTAAAGTAGTTCCGCTTCATGTCGTGGCCACATTACCACCTTGGGTGTGCATCATTTTCTAATAATTCAATGGCCCATCGTCAATTAAACCTTACTTATTATACATTAAATTTATATTTTAATGGAAATAATGTAAATGTGTCATTTATTTAATTTACATAATAGTTTAATTTATATATATATTTTTTCTGTTTAGTTATGGTAACAAGGGCTACACTGAAAAAAATTGGTCTGAGAAATTGCTAGTAAATTTCACAATTAATTGCAAAGAAATGGCAGTGACATTCAATTAAGCATGAATTTTTGAAGTTAAAAGACTGAACAAGAAATCTTGTTTTCTTTTCATTTTTAAATCTTTTTAATTTGACGTTTTCTTGTAAAACGTACTCCAATAATCTTTTTCTTCATTTATTTACAAAAAATTTTTTTGACAGTGTAAAAAACAATGACAATTAACCCAGACAATATTTCAAATTCAACATTGCTTGCTTACACTTTCATATTCCATGCTATAAAACTGCTAAATCCTCACATCTCCCCATAATGCATCATGGAATATCTCCTGTACTGTAAGGTATCCACCTTATTTTTCCATAAGAGGCCATTTGTAAATTCTGTGGGTCTGGTCTCATCCGCGTCCAGCTATTTTTAGCTGTACAAAACAGCTTGTTTTGCTGCTTGATATTGCAAACGGGTGTGTCTTACCATATTATTTGAATGTCTTATCTTATGAACACACTGGTTTGTGGTCTGCACTTTGTAATTCTTCTCATTATTTCCCTACAGCGGCTAATGAACCGGAAGTCTCACACATTCACAGAAAACAGCTTACTTCCGCATTGAAAAATAAGGTGGATATCTCTGTACACTGGAATGCATAATGCAATAGTATCGCTCAGCTCCTGCTGATATTCGTCATATAGACAACTGTGAATGATAATCTTTGACTGCTTGGCAACTTTGGTGACTGAATGTCGCAGTTTGTTCACATGATGCCATGGCAGATGGAGCAGATCAAAAGCCAGCATGATTCAGGATTTCCTGTTACTGCCAGCCTCTCTTTCTCACTCTTGTTCTCTCTCAATTATGACAACAGAGGGCTCAGTGACACGTTCCCCCGCGTCTACAGCAGTTGCTTGATCATGTAATGGTCCTCAGAATGTGATAGAATTCACTTTGCCCAGAGCCATGCACTTCTCCTGAACTGTTTCTCACCACTAGCTGAGGAGAAAATGTGCTTGTGGCAGATTTTGGTTGTTCTTTTAGCCAGTGAAATTGAGGAATATTAACTTGGGTTTTGTTTTTCCTGCTCTGTGCTCTGACACGACTGACTTTCAGTGGCTGTAGGGTCTCTTCTCATTCAGCACTGCTTTGCCACGCAATGCTTTTGCCAATGTCACACTGCTAACTCTCGACTCTTGCATTCTTTTCCTCTTATTCTATGGCACTCATTTTTTCTTTCAACTACTCTGTCTCTTTCAATCCCCTGAATCAGGGCGATTTGTTATGTGAAGGATCATTTTGTTACTTACAAAATAAACGGATCAATTTCTCACTCTTGTCAGTGTTTAAACTGCAAAAGTGATTATGGTCTAACCAGTGGAGATTCACACAGATTTTCTACATTTTCTACTCATGCACAGCTTTAACAGCTTTTTAAACCCTCTTTTAATGTAAAACAAAAAAATATTGCATAACATTGGAATGAAATATTCCTGTGTGTGACCCTTCTCAAGCTTTTGAGACAATATTAAATTCATCTGCCTTTAAAACAAATGCCGTTCAGAACTGGGCTGTCTCGATCTGACAGATGTTCTCATTATTATTTTTTTCACGCCTGAAAAGTGTAATCTCTAATTTAGGCTGCATTGTCATACATCACAGTGTCAGCGGGAAGTAAAAAGAAACCAACACAATCATTCTAGCTGTACACCTTAGCATAAAATTAAGAAATATAATTTAGTAATTATACCATTAATTATCAGGGACTGAGCTAGAAATAAAGATGATGATAATGAACAAGCAGTTTAGTTCCCTGGCATGTAATGACATGCAGTTATTTGCAGCTTTTCTGGATTATTTCCACATCTACATTTGGCACCTCTGCCACCTGACTGTTTTATAGATGAATGAATGTTGTGCTGAAAGAATGATTTTGTTTTGCCTCCAGTCATGAATAAACAAGTGGCTTAGAGAGAAAGATTCAGCAGTATTATGTACAAAAAAAAATGAATGCATTAGGTATTGTATTAGAAGACAGAAAGCATTTTGGTGTACTCCTTTATTTAAATTTTTTTTTTTATATACGTGACCCTGGACCACTAAACCAGTCTTAAGTCGCTGGGGTATATTTGTAGCAATTGCCAAAATACATTGTATGGGTCAAAATTATAGATTTTTCTTTTATGCCAAAAATCATTAGGATATTAAGTAAAGATCATGTTCCATCAAGATATTTTGTAAATGTCCTACTGTAAATATATCAAAATATGATATTGTATTAAACATATTTGTATAAAATGTTTACTATATTATTTTTTACATTTCATTACATTACATTTTACAATTAAAAATTATATATATATATATAGATATACTGTATATATATATATATAATTTTACAAAATATACAATATTACAAATATACATATATTTTATTTTAAAATTGAACAATATATTAATAATAAGTTTAATACATTTCAGTGTTTCAAATATATTTTTAATAATATTTAATAGAATTCAAGTTTTTGTTATTGAACATCCTTTAAAAATTTTGAGAAAACTAAGAATAGAAAGAAAGACATTTCGAGAAATAACTATCAATGAATTATCAAACTGATGGAGCTCTATGTGGTCCTGAATAGAGTTCCCTTCCTGCTCCTATTTTAGCCTAACAATAGTGTCTGTCCAAGCTGTCCATTCAGCAGAACATCAAACGTACGCGTGGATCAGATCACATTTATTTGTGAACACGCTTGGCAGCTTTCAGCAGCACAGCTACCCATTCAGCAATTTATGGTGGACATCTTCCAAGTTTTTGCTTTAAGTGGATACCTTCCTTGCCCAGAGGAGAATGTTGAATTATGATGAAGGTGAATCTGAACGTGTCCTCTCTCTAACTCACACTCACAGGAAAGAACAGGACTGAGGCTTGGCAAGGAGAGAGAGAGAAGCTTCTATTTTTAGCTTTGATGGGGATGGCAGCGCATCTGAAACATCTAACAGGCACACTGAGGGAGCGTTTATGTGAGAACAGTGCTCAGCAGAAAAGACCGAAAGCTTCGAGGCTCATGTTTAATTGACAGAAATTTGTCTTGAGCTCTAGCACCATAGTTAATGCTCAAAACCACTGCAGATAATTGCTTCAATCTACCACTGATCACTGAGCTAGAACTCCGTAAAATCTCATAGAATGTTGAGTTTGTGCTTAATAAGGTCTGAGAACCGTCAGATTTCCCAGTGGAGACGGAGGGCAAGGCATCTGCTTTTGATGTGCAGAAAATTGAAAAAGGAAAAAAGCAAAAGAGAGATGGGAAAAAAGGACAAAGACTTCCTGTTTTAAACCCAAACACATAGATTCTATCCCCTTCTATTCTTTGGTTTTATAGATGATCAGTCATAAAGTTGGAGAGTGTGGTGGGAATGCAGAAAGCTATATTTTGCACAAAAATGTGCCTTAGTGTTTTTCTGTCTACATAATAAAAGTCCGTTTCGAACCCATGATTCCAGACACCTTCTTTTGTGTTCCAAAGAAGTAAGGTAGTCATACAGGTTTGGAACGACATCATGATGCCATTTCATTTTTGAGTCAACTATCCCTTTAAGAGTCCTTCACACTATAATGATCTACAATATGTCAGTGCGTTTATCTGCACACCTGATTGCTTTCATTATTATTAGGCCTATACACTAATGTGTGAGCATGCACGAGTGCAGAATCACAGTAGTCATCTCTGAGTGTGAAATATTAGCAGCAGGCTGCTTTTCTAACATCACTAGAGGATGAAGGTAATTATTCCTCTGTCGAGATGAATGTGCAACCACTGTCTTTGCTACAGTTGACATCGATTTTCTTTATAAGCAAGATCAGCTTGTGACGAATGGTTTCAATTTGACTTCCTTCTCTCACTCGATCTTTCTTCTGTGCCCAACACACACAAATGCAGATCACAATCAATATGTCAATTAAACAAGATCTACTGGAATTTCACCACCTGCAAGCTCTATTCGGTTCAATCACTGATTCTTTAGAGTTTAGTTATTAGGGATGTGCTGTGGTTAGTCCTGTGAGGCCAGACTTTTCACTTGCAGCTTTTTTGAAGCCTAGGTTAATTTCACACTGTGTTTGTCATTGAAAACGATTAAAATTCAGCATGAAATGGAAATTGTGATCATCTTCCCATATTATCTGAGAGAAACATCTTCTCGAGAAAAAATAAATGTAAGGTGGGACTTGATTTAGTTAGTAGTTTTCCTATGGTCTCAAAGGCTAACAGTATTTGAGTCGCTGATATATGAACAAATGTGTGATGTCAGCGTCTATTCACAGCTTGCTTATTTATGTATGTATTGCATGTATGTATGTATTTATTTTGTATGTATCTACGTAACTTCCTGTGCTGAATTTTCTGAAACAGATGATACTACAAAAATAGACTGAAGAAATCTATCAAAATAGCCTAACGCTAAAGAATTTGTGTTGATTATTTCAGAGTCAGTAAACAAAGCAGAATGTAGGCCTAATTCTGATGGTCAATATCTAATTTGCTTGTTTAATGCCTCACATAAACTCTGAATATCTTTCAAAGATTTTCCATGAATAAGGTAAATAAATCCAGTGATATTTTAGTAGCTGAAGGCTGATATGTACATAATGCAATTTAATGAGAGAAGAACAAAACCGCTTGAATGAGTATTCTTTTTGTACAATATTTAATAAAAAAATTACTCCGAAGCATAATGACAAAATGTTTTCTGAGACAGAGAGGTCTGCTCAAATCATTTATGTAACCCATGTAATTTATCAAATAAAACAATAAAATTTAATGTCATGGTATGACATGATATGCCACATCTGGCCTCCTATCAGAAATTCAGTATCAGTAGTTATATTATTATTTTTTACAATTTATCAATAATTTTATATAAAGACCTAAACTTAAAAAAAATCACCCGAAAAATATGCTGATATTTTTAGGCTATGTAAAGAAAACGGAAAATTTTAGTGTTTGCAACTAATTAATTTTTTCTCAAAGTTGTTGTTACGGGGCTGACGGGACGAGAGGCGTGCGGATCCATGTGCAAGCTTTTATTAATAAACACATTAATAAAAACAATTAGTCAAATACATAGGCAGTGTCGAACAACAGCAAACACGTATGGCACAGGCAAGACAAAAGAGCAATCCTAAACGGGCTGGAGTCAGACGATAGCAAACGTAATCCAGAGGGCTTGAAAAGAGGGGTAATCCGTAAACGTGAGCATAAGGCCAGGCGAGGAGCAAACACAGTCCGAAACAGCAAGCAAAGGGTTAATCCAAGATACGTGGCAAGAATCAGGAACCAGGAAAACAGGCAAGACTATGACTATGACTAGATTATGAAAACTAGGGCAGGCTCCGTAAAGTAGCTATCAAAGTGATAAACGCTAAACAATACTCAGCGTTGAATGGTGGTGTGAGACTGATTTATATAGTGTGTGTTATTGGTAGCAGCTGTGTGTGATTGGTTTCAGGTGAGCTTGTGATTAGTGCAATGGAGTATGGGAAATGTAGTCCAGGGTGAGGCGTAACAGTCTGTGTAGTGTGAGAGTCCATGTGGAGGGCGGGTGACCTCTGGTGGTGAGAGAACCAAAGTTTATAGACCGGATTCGTGACAGTTGTGATGTGGTCTTTTTCTGATCATTTAAAGGGGTCATATGATGCTGCTAAAAAGAACAGTATTTTGTGTATTTGGTGTAATGAAATGTGTTTATGCGGTTTAAGGTTCAAAAAACACATTATTTTCCACATACTGTACATTATTGTTTCTCCTCTATGCCCCGCCTTTCTGAAACGTGTCGATTTTTACAAAGCTCATCGGTCTGAAAA
>NW_015555744.1:19233-27139 GCF_001515605.1 Sinocyclocheilus anshuiensis | reverse complement strand
GTGAAAGCCGATCCGGCGATCCACAGTGCAAAGTTGTAGTATTTCCTCAGCAACCAGCACGGATCAGCTCCAGGCATGACGAAGCAGATATCGTCCTCTTTTGGAAGGCCAAACAAAGTAGTTTCGCTTTTACAACGAAGTACACAGCGTCTTTACGACATGGCAGCGGAAACAACAAAACTACAGCGAGAATAAAAGTTACGCCTTCTTTCTTTGTGTGAACATTTGGGCAGCATTATGCAAATCTTCCCACAGAGCGACGTAGGTATGTGGGGGTGTGTTAGAACGAGCCGTTTTAGGTGGGCGTGGCTGACTCTTAACTTTTATAAAGAATATCTCTTTGGATTTGAGACTTTAGTCTTTGCAACTTTACAGATCTTCTTTATGCACCAAGAGCTTGTAACAGTCCAAAGAGAAAGGAAAAATTGAAATTGCATCATATGACCCCTTTAAATCTGTAAAGTACACATCGGCTGCACTTGTTTGATCACAGTCATGGTTTCTTGACCTTTAAATGTTTTCGTACCGCCACATGACCTAAACTACAACCAAAATGCAACATTGTGCAATGTTGTAATAATGTTTTTATGTTTGATTGGAAGTTATTTTCATAAATGAATTGTACGTTGGCTTTGTCAAGCAATCAATCAGTGGTCATCTGTTTTTGTCTGTCTGTCTCTTTGTTTCTATCAGGAGTGGCTGCATGCGCGGTGTAGAGGGGTCCGCAGCGCAAACGCCTACATTCTGGTCTATGACATCTGCTGTGTGGAGAGCTTTGAGTATGTCAAGATGATCCGACAGCAAATTGTGGATAACCGGTACGACAGAGCTCATTCAGAACCTGAAATGACCCACCTCAAAGAATAATAGTGAATCATTATCATGTTATAATAGATCCAAACAAAAGCAAATGTTTGACATTCCTTCTATTATTGTTAGAATGGGACAAACCGTGGTCATGAAACAGCTCAGTAGCAGTACGACGCACATCAGCACTGATTAATGTAACTGTATCAGCTGCACTGATAAGCTACTAAATGGTTTTGATGTTTTTAATAACAGTTGGCCCTTGTTTCCCCAGCTGATGCTGAGATAATGAGGTGACATTTGAGAATATGGATGAGTGACAGTTACAGAGCATAGCTCACCATTTACTACAGCTGATAAGAATATAATAGGTGCCTTTGAGAAAATCCTTTTACATATGCAGGTCTTGTGCACCATAGATTGCGTGCAGCATCATGTATTTGCATAAAGGTCTTATGTGAACAGAAGGAATGACAGAAAATGATCTGCAGTCTCCACCTTTAGCCCTTTTCCCCACCCACAATATCACACTTCTGTTTTACAAATGCTGCTCACGTTTTCACTGCTTTGAGGACGCCTCAGTCTAAGTGCAAAAAGTCCTTTAGAGAATAAGATTTTAATGATCACTGTATTCAGTTAAATATATAGAGATTGCATGGGGATGTTTGATGTGGTAGAATATTGAATACACATGCAGAGGGGGTGATAAAAGAAGCAGCTGTGGTATAGAAGAAAATTTTACAAACGTTCTTTGACTAAACATGGACTTGAAAGGTTTAAGAGATAGTGAGAGGGGAGACGGGGGGAAGCCATACTGAAAGAGCACAGATAAACTATATGAAACGGGGATAAATCAGTGTAAAACATGACACAAGCACCCAGACACAGGAATGAGGGATTGGTGTAGGCTTATTAAACACAATGACATTGGTGTCTTTGACAGATTACTTGCAAATTCTTTTCTTTCTCTCTGTCTATACTGAACACACATATATAATAGCATAAATCCTCAATATCTGACAGATTTGAAATGAGTAGAATCAGAATAAGAGCAGTAGTATGCTTTTTAATATTCAAATGAATAATATGGAATACCCTTGGGTCCTCAATTAAATTGAACGTGTTAAAATAAAGGTTTTAAATATTTATGATATGTAATTTGTATATGCATGGAGCCCTTGGTAATTAGCTATTATGTAAAGATAGTCAATACTTTATTAATTGGCCAGACATTTATTTAATAGCTACATATTCAAGCAGGCTATGTTACACTTGACATTTTCTAAGCAAATAAATGAAACCTTGCATTTTAATTTGAGCTCCTTGTGCAACAGTGAATTGGCAATTAAATTTATTGCACTTTTTTCAGATTAGCAAAATGCACACACACACACACACACTTGCCATTGAAGCCCCCTGAACATGAAACGCTTTCATTCTTCATTGTGTGTGTGTGTGTGTGTGTGTGTGTGTGTGACCTTCAAGCACAGTCAAGCGCTGAGAAAGGACACACATCATGCATTCTCCAGCACACATTATGAGCTCAGTGCCATTTTTTTTAGAGCGTGTCAAGGAGCTGAGGGGCTTTTCATGTTTGTGTGTGTGTCTTTGCATGTTTGCTGAAGATGTTATCGTGCAAACATGAACAAATATTATGTCCAGCATAAATGTCACCTAGGAAATGGATCGATTCTCATGGGGTCACTTTGTTTTACTTGCTAATTCCCTCTTAAACCTCTTTTTTTATTGCTCTTCTCCCCTGCCATCTCACCTACCTTCCCTCTCTCGTCTCTTTCTGTGTCGTTCCATAAGAGTGGGCAGCAGTAGTGAGGTGCCCATCCTGGTGGTGGGCAGTAAGCGGGACCTTCAGCGGCATCGGTTTACCCAGCGCAGGGCCGTGTCTGTCCTGGTGAAGAAAACCTGGAAGTGCGGCTATGTTGAGTGCTCTGCTAAGTATAACTGGCATGTGCTTCTGCTCTTCAAAGAGCTCCTGGGAATAGCCGTGGCACGAGGACTGCGTCCGAACCACACCTCTATCCGTCTCCACGGGGCATTGCAGAGGAACCGCTGTAATGTCATGTGACAGATATGTAGCCTTTTTTGAATTTATGCTTATTTAGGACCAGTTTGTTTTATCAGAGTCTTAATTATCTGATTTTAACTGGTTCTAAGTCAGTATTGAACGCCAGCTTTGCTGTACCACAAGGATGGAGCTTTGGGGACAAACTGTTAATCAAAATGGCTGGCATATTACCACCTAGGGGCCTCTGTAACTGATGCATTCATCTGATGGATTACCTTAGGTACTACTGATTTCACTTTTCTCCAGTGTACTCTAACAAACAGGAAAAATGGAAGCAGATAAGGATTTTTTTTTCATCTTACCAAAGTCTGTCAGGGTCGGAGTAAGATATTGCATCTGTCTCAAACACAGTATAATTTGTTTCCCCTTCTTGCTCAGATTTAAATTCAGATGCCGTGGGTGCAAGTGTGACAGTTTTTAACTGTTGCTTGGAAACAGCTATTATGAAGGATGTACTTATCGTTCAGAAATAATGATGAGTGAAAGTTTGTTAACCCGTTGGAATTATCTGTACTGCTTGTCAAATTTGACCTAAAATATGAACTGATCTTTCCCTATGATATAGTATCAATTCAAAACAAAACAACAATGGAGAAACAGTTTATCTGCGCTTTCTCAGAAGCACTGACTTTAAAATAATCCCTGTCCTGTTACTCGTTGGCCAGTTTCCTTTTTGCAAAACTGCTTCAGGACATTAATATTGAAGGAGCTGCAGGCTTCAGATCCTGCCACAACATTTCACTTCATAAACCTTATTAATCATATGCTGCAGCTCACAGACAGAAACCTTACCATTCTCCAATTCCATTTGTAGTAATTCATTGGGCCACCTTACACAGACCCTGCAAAAGTGTCAATAATATTCCTACAATGTGGTTGGAACAGCTCTTTGAATAGCAAAATGGGTTTGTCCATAAGGGGGTCGCACACTGGAAAAGAAGTGCCACGCCGTGTCTTTAAAATTTGAACATATGTTTTTCTATGAGTGTACATACACCAGCGGCGCCAATTAGCTACGACTGAGGCTGTGTATACTGGAAGACTGTATTGTGCATTTTTTAGCAAATGTTTGTCTTTCTGTGAGTTTGATAAAGTCTGTATGCTTCATATAGAGAGATATAATGCCCTTTCTCTTTCCATTTGCTCTATTTTTTTCAAGCACCAAACTTTAAACTCAAGGATGCCACTTTGTTGACCACCATTCTTGAAGTGAATTCTTGCCTGTTTGGTGACTAGGTTAACTATTTACCAGTGAGTTGTCCTAAACGCAATGCGGCACTGCGCTTCTGTTCTGCTGTGTGACTGTCCTTCCATATAGTACACCTCTCCAGTTCACCGTTTTATTCCATGGTGGATGTATGAACAAGGCCAAGAGATACCTGGAGATCCTTAGCTGTTATCTTGGACTTCATTAAATCATGCTGACTTATTTCATTTCAAACTTCTTAGCACATTTGCCAAGATAGGTATATCGCAGCATGCATACTATATATAACTGCATTGCAATTTTCTCACCATATGCCCTGCCAAATCAAGTAAAATGGCAAATATCCTACCTCCTAAATATAGATCACTGAAGAAATGAGGCACAAAAATAATGTCTTCCTCTGGCAGGATAGTGAGGTGTTTTGCAGATTTCAGCAAGCATGTACAATCACTGGCACTCTAGAAGCTGTGAGAAGTGATGATAAAGGAAACCTGAAGATTTCTGCTGAACCAGGATGCAGAGGAGGCTTACACCCTTTACTGCAGTGGACTGCAGTCTGTATGGTAGTGGATGACAGCGCAATCCACATCCTCTCTGGAGTATTTCTGAATGCAGAATACATTAAAGTTAAAGTGCTTTAGTGTCTGCAGTGAGATTTGGGTTGATCTGGGCCTACTGTTTTTTCTCTGCTAGCATAGAGAACAGGTAGACGTTTGGCCCAAGCTTCAAATTAACTAATAGAGAACATCCTGTAGATGTACTGATTGATTGGCTGGCTGGCTGTGCGGAAGTCTTGATTCACAGCTAGAGTTGTCACACTGCTACACCTATTCTGTCACCTACTCTGGTCCGAGGTAATAAACTGTGGAGCATTGGCACACAGGTGGAAATTCGTTAGACGGAGAAAATTGACGTCCCTAGAAGCCGCGCACCCACCCCAAATGCTTTCCCATGACAGAAGAAGGTCATAAGACATAATATTCTCAGAGTGTGCAAAGGAGAAAAATCAACCTCCTTCCTCACAAATGCAACTCTGATAGCCATCTATGCACGTGTACACATCTTACATGACTCAAAAGAGCTAAGAACTTCTATCAGCAGATGGAAACATAAATAAGTTAGCAACTTGGGTCATCCTTCAGACTTTTTTTTATCATAAAGAATATGTTTTCTGTTTAATGGAGCTGCATGCTTTAATTGGCAAAACCAAAATCATTCAGGGGTAAATTGCACTGATGTACCTACATGAGTGAGTGCAAGCAGATCTTTGTAACAGTACTTGAGCATTGTTTTTGTCTTTTTGTATAATGTTAGTGCGAAATAAGCTTAGCATGTAGTTTAAATGTAAGTGATGGAGAAAAAGTCAGGCTTGTGTTATAAAACAGCAGAGAGGGGCTCATACATTTGCATGCCACACAGTGTTGTGCTATGTTTGTGGACTGAGGACTAGACAATGTAGCAGATGTCATGTTCTTGTGGAATATGTCCTGTGCTAGTAATGTTAAAGGCTTTAGACTGAACATTCAGACTTGCTGAATATGGATTGTCTTGGTAGGACTGTCTGTTTTTTTTTTTTTGTTAGATTTTAAAGGGCTACCTGCTTTTTTGTAAAAGGAAACAAATGTTTGTTTTCATTTTAGTAGTTGTAATGTTTCATCAATGAAAAATGAATAAACCCTTTCAAACGATGCCTGAGGTATTCTTGTCTTTTGTTGAATATTTCACATATCACTTGTGTCTGGCATCCCAAACCAACTGCTTGTGCCACATTTGAAACGCTGTGGCGCCATCAATCGGTGAAAGATCATAAAACATCACATGACTGCAGTCTCCATGTCCTATTCTATGAAATACCTGAACACAAAGTTATCTCAATACTTTAATAAAAAATAAGAAAAGCAATTCAGGCCTGCCCAAAAACCTGAACACAAAAATGGTAAAAAATGGTAAAAAAAAAAAAAAATCATCAGTCTCTTATCCAATTAATACAGAACGTGTTTGGTCCAGTATTTTCGTTAAAGGGTTAGTTCACCCTAAAATGAAAATTAGTGTTTTACTCACCCTCGAAGCATCCTAGGTGTATGCGACTTTCTTCTTTCAGACGAATCCAATCAGAGTATATTATATTAAAAATGTTCCTGGCCCCTCCAAGCCTTTTTTTAATATAACTCCGATTGGATTCGTCTGAAAGAAGAAAGTCGCATACACCTAGGATGCTTCGAGGGTGAGTAAAACACAGGCTAATTTTAATTTTTGGGTGAACTAACCCTTTAATAGATGGTTTTCTCATTGTCTGCTGGGAGCGGCAAATAGAAAATCTGGAGTTCAAGTGATGGAGTTATTACATAACGCGTTGAGAGGATACACTCCGCTCCACTTATGTTTTGATCCAGTCCGTATGTTTCTTGGCGATGTTTTAAAGTCCGTGTAAAGCAATATTAAATATGTGTTCTGAGTTTGTCACTCCACAGAAAAATGTGTTATTAAACCACCCAAATTTGAATGATAAAAAAACGCCAAGTAAATAAAATAAGTTGTCAAAATCCTGACAAAATAAGTGCGTCTCAGAAGTCTGCGCTGAAACCACGCCCACTCGCGAGAAAGCTGCCGCCTCTCTCTCCCACTGTCACACACACCGATACAACCAGAATGGATGATTCCTCTTCAGCTTAATTGGATTTTCAACAGCCATACAACAGGAACAGGTAATATGAATCAACGTGAGGAAGGCATAGCTAGCTAGCAAACTGCAGGCTGTAGTAACAAACGGTAATGACAACACTGGACGCGACAAAGCGACCGTTGAAAATCATTTGAACTTTGTGTCAGTACGTCATAAATAGAACGAGTGTCGGGGATTTGTCTGTCGCGTCGCGCCGCATCCAGTGTAGACATAATATAGAATAGGTAATTATTTTGTGCGTCGCGCCGCTCGCGGCCGTAGACACGGTGTAGGGCAGGCCTAAAGCCCCGTTCAAGCCCCGTTCGCACTGCTAGCGACTTTTTCGCTGTATGTCGCTAGACTCTGTGCTGTGAAGCGCCTGTGGGCGTTCCTACTGCTGTCGCTCTAATGTTATTGGTAGACTGCACGTCTTGACATATCTTTAGAAAATGCAATCACAAACTATATATATTGCCGGTAAAACTAAGATATCCTTCTAATATGACTAGGAATTAGACTTAATAGAAATAAAAGTACCATTCTGCTGTTGGAGAGAGTTGTTATATAAACTACAGCAGTGCTCGTGCATTATTAAATCATTAACCGGTGCTAAACTGCTCACTGCATCATATAATTAACAACTCGAACCATCAATGTATGAATCGAACTCACTTAGACAGCAAACAGTTTCTTTTCTACGCATCATTTTTTTTTATATCCATGTATGTGGTTACAGTCAAATCATATAAAACAGTGAAATTGCTCCGGAAATCTGTCCTGTCTTGCCTGCACTCGAGGCGGTGACGTGTGAGCGCCGCTGACAGATTCTTCACTCCTATTGGTTGTCGCTCACGAAATTCGCTTCATTTGCATAAAGTTAAACATTTCTTAAAGGGTTAGTTCGCCCAAAAATGAAAATTAGCCCATAAATTACTCACCCTCAAGTCATCCTAGGTGTATATGACTTTCCTCTTTCAGACGAATCCAGTCGGAGTTATATCAAAAATATATCTTTGATCTTTCAAGCTGTTTCATGGCACTCAATGGGTGTAGCATGCGTCAGTCCAAAAGCACTTAAAGGGGTGGTTGATTGCGATTTCACTTTTTTAATGTTAGTTAGTGTGTAATGTTGCTGTTTGAGCATAAA
>NW_015555744.1:18515-19124 GCF_001515605.1 Sinocyclocheilus anshuiensis | reverse complement strand
ACGAAGCTGAAAGTTCAATGCAAACGGAGATATCATCTTTTAAAATTCTGGCAGTTTAATGCATACAAAAACGACTGGTAAGGGACTACAACGAGTTACTTCCCAGGTTCGTTACGTCAAGAACCCAGAATTTTACATAAACCCCGCCCCTGGGAACACGCAGCAAAGGGGGCGAGGCCATGTAGCGCTGCTGTAGAGAAGAGGAAGAGAAAACTAGAGGTGCACGTAAAAGTCTTTTCATATATGAATCGCGATTCTGTCTTCTAATGATTCTAATGGATTCACAGGTTTCAAAATCAATGTTCTAAAGCAGCATTCTCTCTCTCTTGCTCTCTCATTCAGATCATCAGCTCAGTGAATACACTTATTTTCACATACTATAGCTATGAGAAGCGTTATACATGGACGCGCGTGCGGTTGCCGAACTGTATTAAAGCTTTAATCAGAATAAAACCGTATATTAAAAGCTAACAGAAGCAGTAGCATTTGCAAATAACAGCGTATCTAAAAGTATGAGACAACAACAAACAAAAAACATAGGCCTAACATTAGACACGCACTAGAGGCGGTTAACACATGTTAGACTGCACCCCATAAACACAATCAGGC
>NW_015555744.1:14757-18082 GCF_001515605.1 Sinocyclocheilus anshuiensis | reverse complement strand
CGTCTGAAAGAAGAAAGTCATATACACCTAGGATGACTTGAGGGTGAGTAATTTATGGGCTAATTTTCATTTTTGGGTGAACTAACCCTTTAACTTTTGTCGCTTGACTCGCATCGCTTGACACGCCCACATTCTGTCGCCAACGGTCACTGTCGCTCGTGTCGCCGGAAGTCGCCAGCTCGCCATTGAAAATGAATGTCATGAACAGGGCTTAACGGTGCGTTTCCACTGGCACGTAGCGAGCGCAGCGGAGTGAGCGTTTTCAATTCATTTCTATGGAAGTTGAGCTTAAATGCTCGCGCAGTGTATTATGGGATTGAAAGCGGCGCGGAGAAAGCGTTGACAGCGGCTGAGAGCGTCAAAAAGATTGGGCATTCCTCGACTTTATGCAAATGTCGAGTGAAAAACGCCGGGCGACAACCAATCGCTGTGAAAGGAAGAAGATGAAATGTAAACAGGGTGTTTTTCAGAGGCGTGCTGTGCCATAAATTTGACACACCCCAAAGCAGTAGCGTTGCCAGTGGCACTGAGCGCAGATTTGACGCTGTAGTGGAAACGCACCGTAACCCGCGATTGAGCGGGCAAACCACTGATGCTTGCTCCAGGGTTGCCAGGTTTTCACAACAAAACCCGCCCAATTGCTACCCAAAACTAGCCCAATCGCTTTTCAAGGGGGTCCCCCGATAAAAATTGTGTTCTGGGGGATAAATACACGTTTTTTGGCGGGGTTCCCCTGGTAAAATTCACATTTTAGAGCCTAAATATCACGTTATTTGGGTCGCTTCAACCCGCAGACATGAAAAACAACCCACGGCAACAGTGTTAAAGTAGTCCAATTCCGCGGGAAAACCGCGGACTTGGCAACACTGGCTTGCTCATACGCTCTAGTCTAGACCATAGACTGTATAAAAACATGGACGTAGTGTCCGTGACGTCACCTGTAGTTTTCTGAAGAGCGTTTTTTGAAGCTCAAAGTGGGCGGAGCGGGCTGTCGCCATCTTGGCAGCGCATCACTCCCGGATAATCGAAAATGGGCAAAACGGTGGGAGGATGGTTGCTGAAACCACGCCCACCTAGCTCGAAAGTGGTGACAACAGCGGCAATCCACCTGCCACTCAAGTGGCCACGCCCTTGTTTGGTGCAGCATTCTATATGTATATAGGTATGTTTGGGCTGTTATAAATGTTTAAAAAATCATTTATATATTATAGAGTTGTTTGGGGTGGGGATAAATTAAACGCGATCTGCGATGATGTCACAATCGTGTTGCATTGTGGTCTATGGAGCGGCCTGAAGTGTGCATATGAAGCAGACTCACTCCCTTGGTCAAAATCGAGGGGTCGAGGGTCTGTCCATATAAACTTCCCTCGTCCACTTCACGAAGTGGAACGCACTTCAAAATGGCAGCGGGGATTCCCCCGAGGGGAAGTGCTTAGGGAAGTTCGCGAGTGCGTGTCTGAAAGTGGAGTGGAACGCAGCCCTAGTAGCAAAGAGTATATTTGCTAGTAGTAGTTATAGTGTTAGGGGAGGGGCCATGCTCAGTGGCTCCAGTGCGTCATCGAGACATGATGTCAGGCCCGCCCAAAAAACCTTAACACAAAAATGGTAAAAAACAACAACTGTTTAACGGTCTAACTCCACAATTCAGTACTACACAGTTCAGTCTTTGTGTTTCAGTTTTAACATTTATAATGTGTTTAGAAACAATTCTCTGAATTGCCTTTACATGTACGGTTTCATAGAATATCTTCCCTGACAAGAATTTACCAGAAGAAATGGTCTGAAACGCAAGTTACTCACTATAAACTATTAACAGTGGAGTTAATTAGAGTCCAACAGCACGTGATATTGATTAAATGTAAATTTACGTAACATTAATACATAAAATAAATACTAGAATTGTCTATAACATATAGAAGTGTCTATAATAGTAAGCATTTTAAATACTCTTTATTGTCGAGCCCATGTTTTGTATTACTCAGTACTTATTAGTATGTTTGTAATTCACGTGAATAATGTAGAGTAAAATGTGAGCGACTGGATGACAAACTATGAGCGTATGTAGTGCGCGGATGATTTCGCTCTCCTCTCGCGACAGTGGTCGTCGCTCCTGCTCTCCAACTCGCTGCTTTTCATGTCTATGTCATCGGGGAGAGAAAGGGGGGAGTGCACTGTTTCTCTCTCCCTGCCCCAGACCCTCCTCCTCCTCCTCTGGTAGCCCGTCCATCTCAGAGCATCGGCGGTGAGTTTTATGGGGAGAGTGGCCGCTCCCTGCAACGGCCCCGGCAGGATCGTGTCCTTTCTCACCGCAGTTCCGTGCTTATCCTGCAAACAGCAGCGGCGGCGGCGGCATCATCAGTCTGCGGCAGTGGACCGGGGCAGGAGGAGCATGAGCGAGCAGGGCAAGAGTGCCGCGTCCACGGCAGCGAGCGGGACACCAGCCCCGGGCTCGGACACCTACAAAGGCTGGCTCTTTAAATGGACTAACTACATCAAAGGTTACCAGCGCAGATGGTTCGTCCTCAGCAACGGGCTGCTGTCCTATTACAGGTAAATAATGCGTCTTCCATATGCACATGTGTTGATGTCATTCATTTAGAATGCAATATATGCATATTTTTAGGCTACACGGGGCTATGTTAGTATGCTGTTGTGTGGCCGACCAGTGTAGGGATCTGTCATGTCAAAGCAGGTCATGAGTGCTGTCAACATGCGGACACTCATTGCACTTCATGAGCGCGTCTCTAGTGTGGACAGATGCTAGTCGGCCTCTAAAAACCATCGCCCCACTTTACCACCGTGTGTTTCTTTTTAAACCAGGTCCTTAAATGTCATTTCGAGCGGATAAAAGCCTGTCTCTTATTAAATGACAACAGTACGCTGTTTTTATTAGCGCGTCAGCTAGTGTTTATGCTATCGTCAACTGATATTCTCGGATAGCGATGCTGTGTGACGCTTTGTGAGAGTCGTTGCACTTTAATATCTGACAACCTACTTTTGCGTGTGTATGTGGGCGTGTCTTACAACTTTAGGTTTGATCATATGTATGGCTTGTTTTTATGGTGAACTTGGTCAACAGTAATTTATGCAGATCCATATTCAGCCTCTGGCCAGCTACAGATGTGTTAGCCAGCGTTAGCTTTAGCCAGCGTACACGCAACGATCTAAAACATCCTTTACACACATTTACCATGGTAACCAGCTTCCCTTAAAACATAATATGGAAAAGAAAGTTTTTTAAAGCCAAATTTTCGCATATTAATTTATATTAATAATTAATTAATTTATATATGTTTGTGTGATCCACGAAAAAAATACACTCTTT
>NW_015555744.1:9820-14599 GCF_001515605.1 Sinocyclocheilus anshuiensis | reverse complement strand
ACTCTTTCTTTCTATATATATGTATGTGGCTTTATCTGTATACATATGTGTGTTTGGGACAGACCTAGATGCTGTAATGCAATACACACACACACACATCACATAGCATAACTACACTCGGATTATTTTTTTTTTTGTTTTGTGACAGCATCTTGAATGACAGGGGCTGAGATATCTGGTGTGAAGCTTATGTATGCAGTGATACAGTATCTTTTTAAAATTTAAACCACCTTCACATGTCACCTGTGAGCTCGGCCAGTAACACCTGTTGTTCAAGAGGCCCTTGAGCCAGCAATGGTAATCATGTTTCATTCCTCCCCTTGTGTCAGGAAGACAGGTGGATCACATGAGGTAACTGTCACAAAAAATCCTAATTACTGCTGTCTTTTAATTGCTTAATTACCGCATCTAGGTCTGTCCCATAAAGCCCAAAACACACTGCACGATTTTAGCAGTCCTATAATATCACTGCATGTCACACTGTGCAACATGGATCTAATAAACTTGGGTAGGACATGTGTGTAGACCGTACGATGATGACACCTGTTGACTCATACGCTACGATGCACGTTCCTATAGAACAGTGTTTCCCAAACTTTTTTTAGTCGTGGCACCCTTTGGAAATTTTAACAAACTTGTGGCACCCTACAAAATTAATTTAGTCACAATATTTGAATTTTTAACTTCGATATGATATTTTGAAAAGCATAGATATTCGGTACAACAGGGAAGAACTGCAGAATATAATGTCATACAGATATTTTTAATATTATTAAAAAAAATGTGTCCATCAATGGTGGCAATCAGTAGGCTAATTTCTATTGAAGAGACCAATTTATATGACAGATTTTAATGTAGGCTTTTATACATATGTAAACATTATTTAATTACCATTATAACTAGCTGTCTTAACAAATTTTTGCTCACTCAGTGTTATTTTTATTTTACAGTGGGGTAATTTTGGTGCAGTAGCATGAGATAGCTTGATTTCAAACTTTGAATTGAATAAAAAATGACAAGTAAGCAGTCAGTAATAAAATAAGAACAAATAAAGAAATTAATAATGATAGCACAAATAAAAAATAACGACAGGCCTTCAAATTAAATAAATAGCTTTTTAGTTTTTCATGCAGGTCTAACAGTAGGGTTAAGATATTTCACTTTTTTTTTTTTTTTTTACCAATTATCCAAATAATGTTTAGTCCTAGAAAGCTATTATTATCAGAACACGTGAGCATAACATAGTGGTTAGCAGATCAATGAATGAAAGGGCAGCGTTACCAGAGTTGCTCATATACCACACTATGTTACAACACACTAGGGCTATTGCAGACAGAAACAATACTGTACTACATAGATGTTTCCTGTCGGCTCAATTTTTGTTGTTTTGCTGTTCCGATTCGCATGAACGGTATATGAGTGGAGCGACTGAGCTGAGCGCACATGCATAGAGCGGGATAATACGCAGAGCGTCACACCACGTGAAAGTGAAACCTGAGCGGTGAACAAAAAAAAAAGCCGAAATTTCGGTGCATCTCTAATTATTGGTGACATCAGAAATGGATATTATATAATAGATGCTTTTTTGAACATTTTAGCAATTTAAAAATATTAAAAAATGATTTTTTACACGGCACCCCTGCTCTCGACAGACGGGGCACCCCGGTTGGGAAACACTGCTATAGAACGTCATCAGCATGCGCTAGTGGTAAACAAAAAGAGCATGATAAATCACACTTTAGCAGTTGTATTTTTTGTGTGTGCTGAAAAAAAGTGGAAGCGGTGAAAGAGGAGGGGATAAGAGCTAGAGGTATGCAGTTTTATGTTTTAGTGCCATGTCGCGTTGATTTCATGTCGCATTTTTATTGGTTGGTCAGTAAACGTGGATCGTAACAGCAAACACACGGTGCGATGATCATGCTGTATCGTAGGCTATCTTTAGTCGCAAGACCGTGACTACGGCCGTCTTTGGACCTCTCTCACTGTACGACACAGGACCACCGATTAGGAGCCACGATTACAGAAATCGCCACGATTGTTTCACGATGCCAATCTTTCATCTGGGACAGCCGAAAATCGTGCAGTGTGTTTAGGGCTTAAGAGAAGTGTTTAATGATTTAGTCGAGCATAAATATTGCCCATTGAAATGTATAAGTGATTGCTCATTATGTGACTAGGATGACGATATGCATACAGGAAAAGGTTAATATATGTGACCCTGGACCACAAAACCAGTCATAAGGGTCAGTTTTTTTAAATTGAGGTTTATACATGATACTGTATAATAAGTTTTGATATAATTACGGTAGGAAATTTACAAAATATTTTCATGGAACATGATCTTTACTTAATGTTCTAATGATTTTTGGCATTAAAAAATCTATAATTTTGACCCATAAAATGTTTTTTTGGCTATTGCTAAAAATATACCCAAGCGACTTAAGACTGGTTTTGTGGTCCAGGGTCACATATGTTCTTTGAGCTATACAGATTATAATTGTCATAAAGTATCCTACTGCTGGTGATTCTGCAGTTTCTGAAATATTGCATAACACTGGCCTTGGGATTATCAGTCTCTGAACATCCTTTTAGAATTTCTTGCCCCATATTGACAATGTTGAAAATATTGCCAGTCTACATTGTTTCCAACAAGTGCATGTTGGACTTTCTCCCAGTTAAAGGAGGAGGAAATGGACTTCCTGCAAAAATGTATGGGAAAAATCATAATTGTCATTATCACAATTGTAGACTGTAACGGTGCTTTTCCACTGGCACGTAGCGAGCGCAGTGGAGCAAGCGTTTTCAATTAATTCCTATGGAAGTGGAGCTTAAACGCTCACGCGGTACATTATGGGATTGAAAGCGGCACAGAGAAAGCGTTGAGAGCAGCCGAGAGCATAAAAAGGTTGGGCATTCCTTGACTTTATGCAAATATCGAGCGAAAAACGCGGGGCGACAACCAATCGCTGTGAAAAGAAGAAGATGAATCGCAAACAGTTACATTGTTTTTAGAGGCGTGCTCTGCCCTAAATTTGACACACCCCAAAGCAGTGGCGTTGTAGCGTTGCCAGCAGCACTGAGCGCAGATTTGACGCTATAGTGGAAACACACCGTAAATGCAAGTCTTACGGTACGTTTCCACTACAGCGTCAAATCTGCGCTCAGTGCCACTGGCAATGCTACAACACTAAAGCGACCATGTTTTCGGTCGCTTTCAATCCCATAATGCACCGTGTGAGCGCTTAAGCTCAACTTCCATAGGAATGAATTGAAAACGCTCGCTCCACTGCGCTCGCTACGTGCCAGTGGAAACGCACCGTTACCTTGCAGCCCTTGCAGATTTAAGAGCCAATCCGCTGTGTTTATTCTAGAATGTACATTCGTGTTTGGTGGAACAGCCTGAAAGAATGAAGATAAAGGAGCAGAACGTAGGATAGCTTTGTTGTCAGATTTTATTGCTTATTTGTAATATATTTTAACATAATATCGAACCATCATTTAACAAATAGTTTTGAACATTTTCATATTTTTCTGTTCAGGTTGATACACAGAACATACAGTGCATTCAAATGCACCTGGGAAGCTCGTACCTTCCAGTCAGGCATTCATTGTTATGACATATTAGGCCTGGGCGATAAAACGGTATCGATATTTATCGACGGCACACCTTCGATAACGATATAAAAAATGTTCGATATAGTGCACGATATAGGCACGTGCTATGAGTGACGCAGACAGCACACACAAACACGAACATGAGGGCTGTGCCTGCCTGTGATGAGGAGATTGTGAGTAAAGAATGAATATTAGTCGAATTTAAAATAAACATTTGCATTTGAATGCAAAAATAGTACAATCCAATGTTAGATGTGCGTCAGGGAGCGTCATCAGTGGCGCACGAGATGCGGTGATGTTGTAGTTTAATGTTTTGTTAGTCTAGCCCACGAGACGCGCAGTTGCTGCGTTATACATTCAAAATATTAGAGAAATATAGAAGCTCAATGCGGAGAGGATCTTGATTAGGTTAAAACTGAAACCAAGCCATTCACACAGAACGCATTTTCTAGACGGACAAATACGACTCCTGCACTCGCGTCTCACACAAGAGATGTATAGAAAGCCATGCAAAGTTAAAACAGTTTAAACTTTTAGAAAACGCGTCGCAAATTTGTGGAGGTTTATTCCTTTTCACTGTCATATGTTTTTAAAGGCAATCTGTGTTATGGGCGATTCGGCTCTTTGTATTAAGCAATGCATAAATACATGATGCTGTTTTGGTCATAATTGTTTATGCAATTTACGAAATTATATTTGATTGATATGTTAATTTAGACGGAATGCACATTTTTTTTATAGTCAATTACTTCCTTGAGTTGACAATTTAATGTGCTGCATTATTTTGCTCATTGCGCCCTCCTGTGGCCTCGGGAGAAAAGCCAACAGTTTAAAGGGGTGGTTGATTGCGATTTCACTTTTTTAATGTTAGTTAGTGTGTAATGTTGCTGTTTGATCATAAACAATATCTGCAAAGTTACGAAGCTGAAAGTTCAATGCAAACGGAGATATCGTCTTTTAAAATTCTGGCAGTTTAATGCCTACAAAAACGACTGGTAAGGGACTACAACGAGTTACTTCCCGGGTCCGTTATGTCAAGAACCCAGAATTTGACATAAACCCCGCCTCCGGGAACACGCAGCAAAGGTGGCGAGGCCATGCTGCGCTGCTTTAGAGAAGAGGAAGAGAAAACTAGGGGTGCACGTAAAAATCTATTCATATATG
>NW_015555744.1:0-8559 GCF_001515605.1 Sinocyclocheilus anshuiensis | reverse complement strand
GGTTATAAAAAATGTCAATAATTATCGATACCAAACGATATGAAACATTATATCGTTGATACATTTTTTAGCTATATCGCCAAGTCAAAAACATAACATGCAACTAGTCTAAAGTAAACAAGACATATATATTGTGAACATTAATCCCAAATAACTACATCAGAATTCATTTCTATCACCTCTTTATACATGGTATCACAACTAAATGTATAGCAAACCTTGAAAACCCGTTCGCCATGGGGCCCCCTCAAAGTGCAGGGCCCAAAGGACGGCCCTCTCAATGTCACATCTCAACTCAATTCTGAGTTTTGCAACCGTAAATACATCTTTGCTTGGTCATTCATGTGCTCAGAACTTATAATTATGATATTTTCGACTCCACTTGAAGGTCACAATATTTACGAAAAAATAGCTGCCTGGGATGTTGCAAAAATAGTCGCCAAGTAAGCTTATTTGCTTTATGTGCCCTTCAAGTGGAGTCGGAAATATCGCAATTAGTTCTGAGCCAGTTACAAGTTTAAAACGTAGTAGATCATACACTGATCTTTAATTTAGTTAATAACATATATTATATGTATAATGTATGTTGTGTACTATATATAAATATGTGACAGAAGGGAATAATTTTCATATTTTTGAATTTAGAAGTTTTGTTTTGTTTAGGCTACTTCTGTGTTATGTCTCTGACTTGAATGCATGATGTCATTGAACAAGTGCCTCACTCAGAGATATGAGTTTCCAAGGTGCACTTGAAGGCAGCATTTTGGTATATCCTAAAACATTCGATCTTTAAAATTATACCTACCAGCTAATATGGTATTAGCTGGTAGGTATAATTTTGAAGATCAAATGTTTTATTAGTAATACGTGAATGCAACAAGGCATACTGAAGACATTCAAGAAGTGTATTTGAGAGCCTGTGTGCTATCAGAACTGTATTGTGCACCAGCTGTGATCTAGAACGAATGGTTATCAGATGGTCACAAGGGTCATCGTGATAGCATCAAGGAGTACATCTGTAGTCAAGCGGCTAATGAAATAAGGGCAAAGGCTCTTGTAAGAGCACTGAAGCAATGCCCATCAATCCGTATCTCTACTGGGCAGACCCCATGACACTTCACACAGTGGGCCACAGGGTTTCCACCCGCACTGGAGAGTCTGAAGGGAAAGTGACACTCTGCTGACTGTGAAAGAGAAGAAGCATGTCTCTTGCTGCTCTCCTCTATTAATAGTCTATTATGGTGGAAGGTGTTTGCAGTGGTGTAAAGCTAGATCTGCTGTCATCAGAGAGCTCTGGCAATGGTGCTCACTTAGCCAATACAATGGAGTGTCTGGATAACGTGCTGTGCTAATGTCTGCCAAATCAACTGAATGACTTCTTGATAATTCCTTGGTATGATTGGGAAAGTAGCCTAACTGTTCTAAGGTGAAGTCTAGTTAAAGGTGTTGTTCACCTGAAAACGAAATTTCTGTTATCATTTATTCACCCTCATGTTGTTGCAGACTGCTTTTTGTTCCACAAAAGAAAGGAAAACCTTTTAAGTTGTAGTAGAGAGACTTCTGGACTCTTATTTACTGGACCTCATAGTGAATGAGATAGCATGGGATGTGATTTAGACGTGAACCTGTATTACTGGCCTGACCATGTGCACTACACAGCACTACTGCTCAAATACAGGAGATGTAGCCTACTTAAAGTGTATATTTTATGCCTACATTTTTATTAGTCCATTAGTGGTCAATATATTCGTGTGAGTCGAGTGAATGGAAAGATTTGTACCAATCTTTCAAGCAAATCTGCTTCATGCTGCTAAATATGCACAATTACAACATCAGCGCTTAAATGCAGAGAGCAGCTGACTCGCACTCTCTAGGTGGCCTCTGTATCAGCATTTTCTTATTTTCAGCTGATATCAGTCTAACAATCAATCCCCATGCAGTCATTTTATATTTAAAAAAACTATATTAAAATATTGTGCAATTAACCAATACAATCAATCTTATATTGATAATGCGCAATTCTACAGTGTTTTGCACAATATTGCATCAATACTTCTGGTCCTTGTATCAATATTTTTATCTTTTTTAATTTACCATTACAAAAATTGGGGCCTGTATTATTTGAAATAAATCTTCTATGCTCACCAAGGGCATTTATTTAATTCAAAATACAGTAATAACTTAATATTGTGACATGATTGCAATGTAAAATAACTGTTTTCTATTTAGATGCATTTTAAAATGTAATTTATGACAAGGTTGAATTTTCAGCGGCCATTCCTCCAGATGCCACATGATCCTTCAGAAATCATTCTAATTTAGTGCTCATGAAACACTATTATTACTACCTTTGTGGAAACTGATAGATTTTTTTTTTTCAGGAATCTTTGATGAACAGAAAGTTTAAAAGAACATAATTTATTATCATTGCTGAATAAATGTATTATTGTTTTTTTAATCATATTTTATTCCAAACAAATTCTACTTTTATTATTTGCATTTTTGGTGTATGTTTTCTCCCCAGTATGTTCAGAATTTTTGGTTTTTGCCAAGGATTTTCTTTTCAGTGCGTCATTAGTCTTCATATAATTTTCTGTGGTTCAATTAGCGAAGAAGCAGGTTGTCATAATAATCTGAGTTGGGGAAGAGAAAGTACTGGGAGATAAAGCCCTGCTGTAATATGCTCAATACAGAGGAGATTTTCTACTCTTGTAACAAGGTTCATGCTTTTTTCCTTAAGCGGGTCAGCTGCCAATTCATATTTGTTCTTTAATCAAAGTAATTAAAACAGTAATGTTATTTCAGAACTCATTTTGAGCAGAAACAATCACCATCCAATTAAGATAATTCTGGTGCATCACAGTGCATTCAATCCGTTTTTCCTTGCCTTCCTGTACTTCTCCTTCCATCGCTTTAAGCGAGGATCTCTGAGCTGATGTGTATGTGAGTCATTCGTGCGTCCAGCGAGTCTGTTTCTGACACACTAAGTCGATGGTCCTAGGGTTGAGATGATGCTGCTCACATGCACACCTCTTCATCTCTCTGGGCTGGATCGAACTGATCTTGCTGTCATGTAGACTTGTGCATTATTACTAAGAGACACATTAATCAATCACTCTTCTCTGTGTGCACTTCTGAAGAACTCAGCTCCCTGTAGTGTTGTCACTACACTCTGAAGGAAATGCAGAGGCTTTCTATAGGACGTGCCTTTGATGTGTTCTGCTGATGTGTTAGTTTTACTGAGAGCAATAGAGCCCCCACCTCCATCACCACACATACAGTCCTGTCATCTGCAGCGCTAAAACACGTAAAAGTGTAATGGCCTGTGTAAATTGCACTCGGTCACAGCACCTCCCCCTCCTCCTTCTCCTAATTGCGATGAGTCACGTATCTTCCCCTCCTGTGTTTTTCCTCTTAAACACTTCCTCTCTGCCTGGTTCCTTCTATGCATATTTGATTTCTTAACAGTCTTTTCACCCGTCTTTAATGTCTGATGTGCTTATTGCAATCAGTTGCAATGGTAATCTATTTTAGTTAGTTCATGAAGAATCTATTAGTAAAAGAGGGAAATCCAGTGAACCTGCCTATATCTGACTTTCAGTATCTGTAAAATCTAGTAGTAGATTATGATTTCTCCTTTAAATTGTACATTGCTTTTCTAGCAGAGTATTTATTGGTATATTTTCTTGTGTACATTGTTTTGATGCTTAATTTCATTAATAAGATGCAAGGTGTTGTTGTTGTTTTTTAATTTGCGATGTAACGGAAGTAGCAATAGATAATTTCTTCCATATCTTTCATGACGTACAGTTGAATGATTATCAAAAAAGGAAAAATGTCCATATTGTGACATACAGCCAAGTAAAAATGGAAGAAAGGAATAAATATTGGGTAGGATTCAATCGACTCTGTTGTTGATTGAATAGATGCAGATCCTAATGCAAACTTGTAGTCAATTGTAAGAAAGCAGCGGGGTTTAAGTGGGCTAAATAATTAGAGAGTCCGGCATACATCACCAGTGAGAAGTCTGACGTTTCACTGGAAGATCGAGTTATGACATTTTGAAAAAAAAAAAAAAGATAAAATGCATGGATGACTTGTTCAGAATAAGACATTAAGATGCATGTAGACGGTGAATTTCCATTACATTCCCACTTAAAAAACAGGCAAAACTAAATTATTATTCTGACTTAGGCCATGAGATGAAAATTAAACAGTAATCAAATTGCCTATCATATTGCATATTAAATAATAATCAGTATTATCACAATTAGCCAAATGTTCTGTTTTCAGGGCATCTCTAACTCATTTGCTCCCAGACAATGCTTGACCTTCTTTTGCAATGAGTGATAACGTTCCATTCTGCTGGGAAGAATGTGGTCACGTGATCCGAGAGGAGTGTGTCCCTCAAGAGTATATGTGAGGTTAACTGAGAGAAGGGTTTTTTGGAATATCTTTCTGACTCTTTGCCTGATGTGTTCACTGACACTTTGCACACTTCCTATAATTATTTTTGGACTCTAAATACAGTAAATTTCACAGTTTGAGTAATCATCAGTCATTGCTGAGTGTGTGTTTCTCATGCATGTGATAATATGGTTTTTGCAGTAGTAGGCATGATTTATGGGCACTGCAGAGAAAGCCCTCTCTTGATAGTCTCCAGGGGCTAGTATGAGATTGGGAGTGTGTTGCAATGGTGTCAGGACTGGAAAAAGTTACAAACAAAAAAACATACATAGAGGGATAACAGAATATAGAAATAAAAATAATTAACTTTTCTAAATGATCCTAAGTGATAGTGCTAATGTGACATATATAACAACTGAGCAAGCCAAGTTACAGAAAGGAAGGAGTTGCTGCTCTTTTGGCCACTCAGAATATGGTCAGTAAGATTTTTACAAATTTTATTCAGCAAGTATGCATCAAATTGATCAAAAGTGACAGTAAAACATTTATAAAGTTACAAAAGATCTGTATTTCAAATAAATGATGTTCATTTGAATTTTATATTCATCACAGAATGACTGTTTTCAACATTGAGCTGTTTTTAATATTGATAATAAAATAAGAAATGTTTCTTAAGCAGCAATTCAGTGTGTTAGAATGATTTCTGCAGGATCATGTGACATTGAAGACTGTAGTAATAGCTGCTAAAAAGAATAAACAGAAACAAATGACATTTTAAAATATATGAAAATAGAAAGTTATTTTAAATTGCAAGATTTATTTCACAGTATTACAGTTTTTACTGTATTTTGATCAAATTAATGCAGCCTGACACAACTTTTAAATGGTATTGTATATTAAAATTAATAATGGAGGATGCAACCAACAAGAACACCCTAGCAACACTCAAGAAACCACTCAGAATGTCCTGGAAGGCACTCAAAATTTGATTTAAAAAATATATAATTATATTTAATTATATATATTTAACTGAAATTATGGTTGAAAATTCACTTACATATCTGGTAGTACGTAAGTGAATTTTGTAGACTCTCTTACATCAATATCACCCCCTTTTTCTTTCCCTCTGCTTTTTATTAATTTTTTCTTTTTGGATAAATTCTGGATACATCTCTCATCTGATATTTCTTTTTGTCATTGCCTCACTTTCCCTTACCCTTTTCTTAGTCTTCTCTCTTTCCCTACCTCTCTCTCTCTCTGCTGGTTTTAATGACATACCTCTGTCTCTCTCTTTTTGCTCGGCATGGTAGTTCCTTACTCTGGCTTCATGTTCTCAGTTCTGACCCACTTACAGCCATTTGCATCCAGTCTGTCCCCTGCAGGGTGGGTGAAGCTAATTTAAGATCTTTGCTTTTACCCCTCCACACTTCCTCCCCCCAACTTTTTCTTTCTTTCTCCTGTCTGCTTTTGCTTTGGTAGGGTTTGAGTATGCAATCTATGCTCTAGAGGTTTTTTTTTTCTTTTGTGTGATGGAGTGAATATGGTAATTGATGGTTGGTCTCTGAGCTGAATGTGTATCTCTCCCTCCCCCTAGTGACTCGGTCACCTGAGTTTGGATTCAGCCAATTACTTGATTTGCTTAACTGTCAGACCATCAGTCCCCAGAAGGCCTGAAAAAAATGTAGCCAGCAGATGTTGGACTCTACACTTTCAACACTCACACAAACAGTAGGGAGACTATAGTGTCTCGTATGTGGAAAGAGAGAATCGCTTGTTTTCTGATTTAGATTTCCTATTATGCTGGTATATTATTTTAATCCCCTTTCTCACACAGATTGTTCAGTTTCAAAGTAGGCTGCTTTACTGAAATGATTATTCAAAATGGAAACAACTTGCTTGGTGCAAACGTAGACAGAAATGTTCTTAACATTTATTAGTATTAACATGAACTGCATAGGCCTTAAAATTAACATGACAGAGACTGTTCAATTGTGTTTTTTAAACTTGGTTTAATTGATTGTTTCATGCACAGACAATAATTTAACACACAATACACATTAACTGTGTTTTTGCAGTCATGAACAACCAGTCAGTAATCATAGGCTACATATTTAAAGTTCACAAACCTTACGTACACAAAACTTTATTTCAAGATTGATGTCACTGACAGTAATGATAACTTGAAGTTTAAATGAGTCAGATGTTAATTCGGTAACCACTGACTGATTCAGTCAGGCATATTCAGTGATAGATTCATCAGACTGATTAAAATGGTAACTCGTGAGTCTTTATTATCTACACTGATAATGTGTTATTTTTCTTTTCTTCCAAACCAGTTAAGCAGAAATCACACCTCACAGCCAATTTCATTGGTCAACTTGTGCAGCCACCTGTCAAGAAAGGTTTAAATTTTATGGATTCAGTTCAAAGTTCAGAAAGATGGATCTCATGACAAACAGTAATGCTATCTATCAGGATGTGCTACCAAACACTTAGGTTAAGGTTAGGATGCAGGTTAAGGTTAGGGGTGAGTATTTGTTTCAGCGTTGTGTAGGCAATTAGCACTTTGATTGACGTGACCAATGAAATCTTTAGAATCCACTTTGGGTGAATTTGGTTTGAGAAAAAAAATCATAGTTGATCATGTTTTTGATACACTATAAATAACTGGTTTATATGAATAATTTGTTTATGAATCAGACAACTTGGTTGTGCTGTATGTTTTCTTTTGCATGCAGCTCATGAGAACAGTTCAGAAGAAAGGAATGTTTGCATTTTTGACATTTTATTGGTATCTAGCCATATAACACAGGTTTCACATTAAATACAGACACATTCATTTCCACAAGCACAGTGTATATCTGTGTCAGAGATGTCTGACCGGCTCTGAATGAGTGGAATGCGTCTCACAGTTTCTCTGAGAGGTCAGAGCTTTGACATTCCATTAGAGACGTGCAACAGATACTGGGTAACCAGAGCAGTAACACAGAGACAGGCTTCTGACTCTCTGTGTGTCTCCCCACTTTTCGGCTCCTCCTCTCTGCCCCTTCATGCCTTTTACTGCATTCACTTTTACACTTTCACTGAACCTCTTTTTCATTTTCTCTTTCTGAGTCAGCAAAGCCTCAGTGGCGTGACAGCGTTTGAATCAGTGTTTCGTAAGCAGCTGAGTGAGGAATCTGTCTTTATTCCCTGTCTCTGTCTTTCTTGGGCTGTGTTTTGTGAGGATTTAGGCTTTTGTTAGGCCTCTACTCAAGGCTTGGTTAAATTAGAGCTCCTTAGAATGGCCTGACAGACTACCAAGAGGCTCTGCAATTCTTTCAGACCTGAAATATTTCACACACTAAACAACCAGCCACCCTCATCTATCTATCTATCTATCTATCTATCTGTCTATCTATCTATCTATCTATCTGTCTATCTGTCTATCTGTCGTTCTATCTATTGTTCTATCATTCTACAGTTTTGACTGACAATCTATCGATCTTTTTATATGTATATATATTTCTGCAATATATAGGTTGTTGATATGATTTCTAAAAATTTTTTATATTCTTGCAAATTATTAGACATGCAAGACATTAATATGGAACATTTGTACTTTAAAAAAAATATTTGTCAGTTTAAATGCACTGAATATTAGCTTTTTACTCCGGTTCATTAAATTAAAAACAATGAAATTATTTCTGTGATCAAATTGTTTGCGGATGCCAATAATCTTAAGTAGCATGCTGCTGACTGATTGATCTTCTTCAGTGATCCATCAGTTTGTCACTAATAGAGATCGTTATGAAGGGGAGTTGTAGAAAACAGAGACTGAACAGAAAATTAAACACAGCTAGTTTACATTTATTGTTCTGGGCTGTGTTTCCCAAAAGCATTGTAAGCCTAAGTAAGTAGATCGTAGGACCATTGCCACCAATGGTCTCTATGATCAACGTACCTCACAATGATTTTGAGGAACGCAGCTCTGTACTTTTCTCTTTTGTTTGTTTGAGAAATGTCATGTTTTCATAAGGATACCCTAGTGAAAAATAAATATAATAAAATGTATTTGAAATACATTTATTTCATGGTGAATATACTACATATGCATTTGCATATGTATGTGCTAGGGATATGCCGGTATCAAATTTTCATGTTGCGATTAAT
>NW_015555743.1:921532-923108 GCF_001515605.1 Sinocyclocheilus anshuiensis | reverse complement strand
TTTCTATCTATCTATCTATCTATCTATCTATCTATCGAAAACATTGCTGCGCGTTGCTCTAGTTTTAACGCATGCGCTTTACGACGAATAAGTTCACTAGCCGGCATCTTGATTCTGCGGTTGTTTTCTAGTATGTGATTCTTCTGGCCACAAATTCTATTGAGTGAGAATGCGGGACTGCGTCTGAATGCTTTCAATGGAGGAAGATGTTATACTCAAGATGGTGTAGTTACGAAATCTACCAGCAGGGGTTAACCAAACCACGCTAACCAGCTAAACCAGCCCAGCTAGTCTACCTGCCCAGAAACTGACGGCTGGTGAGAAAAATCAGAGATAATCATCAACAGGTTTGAAAATGTGCTTTTTTAACCACAAAGTAAAAACAGAATGTAGCATAGTTTCTGTAAGCTGATCCAGAGTCAGACCTGCTTCACTTTCAGCGTGTGAACGAGTTCATATCTGCTCTCAAACACACACATCAGCTTCACAGCAGCTCAGAGTCACTCCACACTAAATATAGAACCTGCTTACGAAGGACAGAAGGTGTTTGTTCTCACAGGATCATCAGAAGTGATGCTACAGCAGATAAACTGTGCTGCTGCCTTCTCATTTAAAATTCATCATGTATGGAAAAAAGTAATACAATTTTGTGCTTAATTGTTATAAAAAAATAATGCAAGATTTTTTGCATTATTTTCATTACTTTTTTCATTTTAATTTCTGTAATACAAAAAATGTAATAATAATAATAATTGTATATTTAGACAGAACAATTTTCATAACTGTATTACATTTTATGAGAATTTGAGCTTATTTCCCATGAAAATAATGTCACAATGCAACATATCAGTATTTGTTAAAAGATGAAACTCGTTTTCTTTGTTAAATATAATACATTACTTCATTATTTTGATCTTGGTGTGAAATATGACCTGCACATGTTCTGAAGTTCAGGCCAAAATGTCAGAGACAGAAAATGATGCATGAATAATTAAAGCAGCAGCTGTGTGTGTGTGTGTGTGTGTGAGTGTGTGTCATCTCATTACACAGCATCTGAAATGTTATGGTCATTCTGAAATGCCCAAGCAAAGTATTTCTGTATAATTGCCTCCCAGAACTGTCTTACACGACTGCGTTCACATCTGCCTCCGAAAGCACTGACCGCATTGTTTCGTCTGCTTGCTCTGAGGCACAAGTAATTTATTATATATGGAAATTCTTATATATTCAGTGGCTTCTCCTGTTTTCTTTGTGATATTTAGTGCCAGTTTATCAGGACGTGACTATTTTGTTCCCTTTGACTCGTTGGATGGAAATGGTACTTATTCCAATTTTGCACATAAGTTAAATTCGCATCTTTGGATGGAAACGCGGCTTGTGAGACTCGCCGTCTGAATGATTGAATGTGATGGCGCTTGGACGTGAACGTGGCTCTGACGCACTGCAGAGATGATCTGAAGATCTTCACGGACACTCCTGGGATCCCAGAAAGCTCTTAGTCAGTCACTTTACAAGCATTCAATCCATTAAACATCATCCTCCTTCCTTTCTCATTCAGCGTGTTAACTGAGGACAG
>NW_015555743.1:907429-921393 GCF_001515605.1 Sinocyclocheilus anshuiensis | reverse complement strand
GTGTGTGTAAGAGTGTGTGTGTGTGTGTGTGTGTGTGTGTGTAAGAGTGTGTGTGAGTGTATGGGTCTAAGAACAGAAGGCAGGGTCAGGACGAGCAGGTTGACTGTGTTTAATTGGCTGTATTAACAGCTGCTATTTCTGACAGTTTGTGGTGCAGCATGGGTTCAATTCACAGAAAAGGAAGAACTGATCAAATGTATACATTGAATGCAACATTAGTCACTTTGGATAAAAGCATCTGCCAAATGCATAAAACTGCATATTGAGATCTTTTGTGAAGCAGCATTGAGCTTAAGCTGACTACTAAACTAGAAACAGTGTTTGAGTTATTCTCTGTGAAATAATTAGAATTTATTACTTTTGCATGGGCAGAAATTCTGAGCAAGTCACATTTTGCACTAACTCTGCACAGGATCAATGCTTCTGCACCATTATGTGTATATCAGTCATTTTGTTTTGTTTTCCAGTACAGATATCTTAAATCAGAATACATTCATTGGAAATGCTAAATGACATGAGATATTAAGTCTTGTTTAATGAGAAATTTAAGAAATATCAACTTGTTTTCCCTTTGAATGAAGTTGATTTTTCTGACCCCATTAGCAGATATTTGTTCTTGTTTTAATCATAAATTTAATTCATTTCATCATTAAACAAGACGTCTTATCTCAAGTCATTTTGCACCTCCAGTAAATATATCTTGATTTAAGAATGTTAGATGTTTGTGCTGGAAAACAAGACAAAAATACTGACAGAGAAGCACCTTTTGCAGTGTCTGTGTTGGCGATTTTGGGTCAGAATGTGCTTTAAAGTGGACCAGATTCAATGCCAGTCAAGATTTTTATGCAAAAAATGCCTAAACAAAGTTTTATGCAAACAATAACAGTCACTCTGCATGCAAACACACACAGCGTAAACATACAGACGTTTCAGTGCGTCCAGCTGCTTTAATAACAAAAGCCACGCTGTGAAATCTGTGAAGTTATTCTAAAACTGCAGAGGCTTCTGGGTAAATCTGCTCTGAGCTCCTTTCATTAGTTGTGCATGAACCCCGCGGCTCCCAGGTTAAATAAAAAAAAGAGTACATTTCTATAATGTACTTAAAGTGCTCTATCAATCACGCACTAATTTTGTACTTAATATACTAAAAACGATTCTTTAGTACTTCTCA
Source organism: Sinocyclocheilus anshuiensis (assembly GCF_001515605.1). Classification (NCBI taxonomy): domain Eukaryota; kingdom Metazoa; phylum Chordata; class Actinopteri; order Cypriniformes; family Cyprinidae; genus Sinocyclocheilus; species Sinocyclocheilus anshuiensis. The sequence continues at coordinate 920,222 of NW_015555743.1, read as the reverse complement.
AGATAAACTTAAGATCATCCAAGTGAACTCAACTGTGATATTTTGGGACACCATGAACTAAAATGCACTTTTACCATACTATCTCTGAATTTAATCATATTTACAGCCAATCACATAAGCTGTAAATATCAATTCAGAGATAGATAGATATTCATGGTGTCCCAAAATAGCACAGTTGAGTACGTTTACTTGATCTTAAGAAGTACTAAAGAATCAATCATACGTTTACATGCAATTTCCATTAGTCTTATTATTCGCTAAGAATTGTGGTTATTTTTTACTGCCATTATTCACATTACCCCACTGCACAGCACAAATGATGGACTCGGAAAGAGCAGGTGTGTTACTGGCCACTGTTTTAATTTATTTACATCTAATGCAAAACACGTTTGTATGGTTGTATTCCATGCTTTTTCAGTGCCATAGAAATGTGATGGCAATTAGTTTGTCTACGCTGCCGTCGTGTTCTACTCGCCGTTTCTGGATGAGCGTCAGAGTGCCAATACGGTGTTTGTATATTTCGATTAAAATTGGTGTACGCCACCTATGTTAATACAATTGTGCTTGCTGCGATTATGAGCTTAATCGCATTATTTAGATCGAAGTATTGCGTTTACATGAGGTATAGTTTAATCGCAATAATTGTCAAAAGCTCATTATAATCGCATTAAGAGGGTGCATGTAAACGCACGGACTTTTAGTATATTAAGTATAAAATAGTGCGTGAAAATAGAGCACTTTAAGTACATTATGGAAGTGTACTTTTTTAACCTGGGCTCTCCAGCGGCTGAGAGTCTGAAGCGTGTTCTGATGCAGATGCTCCGTCAAACCCGTCGTGAACTGGAGTCGTGAGGATTGAGACGTGGTTTATGCGCTCTTCACGCTGGCCGGGTCAGACTCGTGTTCTCCGTGTCGGGCCGAGAGCCGGTCCAGAGAGCACGGCGAGTCTGCGGGGGTCCGGCAGTGGCAGCAGCAGGCGAGATCGGCGCGGAACGAGGGCGTGTAGAGGCCGTAGATCACCGGGTCGCAGCAGGTGTTCAGGTTCCCGAACACGAAGAGCAGGTGATGGATGTACTCGGGCGTGACCTTCAGCATCTCCGGCTGGAACCAGTACCAGATGCCCAGCAGATAGTAGGGTGTCCAGCAGACCACGAACGACAGGACGATGATGATGGTCATCTTCAGCGTCTTCATCCGGGCCTTCGGGATCATGTCTGTGCCACTGCGTCTCAGAGACTCGCCCGCTGCAGACACAAACACGGCATCAGCATGGCATCAGAGCTGTTCCTCAAACAGAAGAGCGTTGCGTTCGCAACATTAAGGTCATGGGTTCGATTCCCAGGGAATGCATGAACTGATTTACATTTATGCATTGGACAGATGCTTTTAACTAAAGCAACTTACATTGCATTCAAGGTACACATTTAATCAGTTCATGCTTTACAGGGGAATGAAACCCATAACCTTGGCGTTGCAAGCATTATGCTCTTCAGTTTGAGTTACAGGAAGGCTAAAACTAAAACTGATCAAACATAGCTTGAATGCAATACAAGTCAGATAAAACATCTGCCAAATGCATGAATGAAAATCTGAAATGAGCCATTCTGTTTTTGTCATTTTGATTGTTTTTTTTAATATGACTATATGGTTTCTTTTATTTTTTCATTTTTAGTTTTAGTTATTTTAGTTCATCAACTTAAACAGTTAATTTTGACAGGCATTTTTTATTTAGTCTTAATCTTGAGGCAAAAATGCTTAACAGTCTTAGTCACATTTTAGTAATTTGAGTCTTTCATAGATTTAGTCGACGAAAAGTCATTGCATTTTTGTCAACTTTTAGTCATTAATTCATTAATAAAGTCATTTAGTCATTAGTCATTAATTCTTTTCTCTTTAGACAAAATCAGTTAAGCTTATGAGAAATTTGAATCAAGGATTGAATTTGGAAAAACTTGAATAAATGTTGACAATTATAATTTTTGGATGAACTATCCCTTTAACAGTAAGTGAAAAGGGAGCAACTTATAAAAATTATAGTTGGTCATATATGATATATATAATATATATAATTTTGAAAAAGAAGCATAATAAGACAAATACGAAAGAGATACAAATTAAATTCATTTTTCAGATACAGTAGGTTTACTTAACATATTTATTTAACATTAATGACACGAATAGGTACTTAATTAGGAACGCTGTCCCTTTAAGATGGAAAGCATGCATGTAATACTGACACGCGTTCAGTTTTCACCCACCTGTTTACGTTCACTTAATCCATAACCGACTGTATTTAGTGAGATACTCTACACGATAGACATTTGGACTGCTGTGTGTGTATCTGAGCTGAGAACTGATCGCGCGCTGTATATGAGAACTGAAGAAGTGGAGCGTGCGCGAGAGAGAGCACAGGTCAGCAACGTGATCCGAACCTGTCTCGATCTATCACAGACGCTACGATATTTTCAAACCGGTTTGATATTATCGCCACGCGATCTCGTAATGTGAGCGACACAATGACAAGGTGGAGCTAATCCAGCCAATCACAGTGCAGATGGTATAAATACTCTTATCATGCATCTTTATGAACAGACATGAAAAGCCAAAAATTTATCAAATCAACTAACTAGAAATAAATGTAACAAATGCATAGGCTATATTTTGTGTATATAATACCACGTTTCATTGTACTGTTTAATTACCTCCAACTCTTTCTGCATTACTGACAGTCCACGTCTTCCAAGCCATATTCTCTTATGTCGTGGTTTCTTCTTTCTTTCTGATAAAATAACTACAGACCAACTGAAGGGCCAGTTGATCGTCCATGCTTGAAGAAATGGCCTATAATCACTGAAATTTCTCGCGAGAATTTATGTGAGAAAACGTATTTTCGCTGATGGTCGGGAACGCCTCTTCACTGAATATTTTGTAGTGTGCGCACCTTGTTAGCGTTGTGTTGTGTAGTATGCGCGCAGCTATGACAAGACCACGACAGATGAGAACAAATCTTGTTGCATAGTGTAAGCAACACAGTGATTGGGCTAGTCTTTCAATCCTGTAGTGTGAGCCCGGCTTTAAGTTAATCGACAACGAATTGTGACTCCTGGGAGCTGAGACTAGATATGCAAACGTCCCTTATCTGATTGCAATCCAATGACAGGGACACACATTTTTAAAGGACAAGACAGTAGCCTATAGGACAGGGATCCTCAAATCTGTCCCACGAGATCCACTTTCCTGCAGAGTTTAGCTCTAACCCTAATCAAGCACACCTGAGCAAGCTAATCAGTGTCTTCAGGATCATTAGAAAATCACAGGTAGGAGAGTTTGATCAGGGTTGGATCAAGATTTGAGGAACCCTGCTATAGGATGTATTTTGAATTCCGGTAGTCCTCAAATAACATTATAGTCTCGTCTCGTCTTGTTAACGAAGACGCGGCATAAATTTCGTCATAGTTTTTATCATCAGATATTAGTTTTAGTTCGTCAACGTCTTGTCTTAGTCACAGAAAAAATGTTCGTTAACAAATATTTTTCGTTGTCGTCTTCGTTGACAAAATTAACACTGAACTTAAACCAATCAAACATTTATTAAATAAAAAAAAAAAAGTTTAAAATAAAAAGTTTTTCCATATTTTATTTCAGTTCATATTTATTTTAATTCAAGTTCAAAATGTTCTTTATGATTTTAGTCTGATTAACAATGCTCTTCATATTCATCTGCTAAAAACAATTTAACATCCAAAAAATTAAATTAAATGTATAAAACAAATGACACATGAACCTGCAATGTTTTTAAATGCTTATGTAGGTGAAGATGGCACAATTCCTAAAAAAAGTTATTTTAAAATATATGATTGGCCTACAATCAAAATTAATTTTAAAACATATTAACTGCCCAAATCCTCGTCATTAAACTCTATCATTTAATAATAAACTTTATTCTATATACCAACACACATACACACACACACAAATGTTGTTAAAATAAAAAAGTAAATATGCATAATAAGAAAATAAAAATAAAATGTAACTCATAAATATGTGAGAAGGGCAGGGTGGTGATATTTTTGTGATGTCTCTAAGCCTATAAAAACATCTAGCAAACCCTCATGAATATCTGACCTTGTTTGTTGCCCTTGGCAGGAATCAAGTGACCGTAGAGTCAGATCTGAGCAAAGCTCTCGGGGCTTCAGAGGGAGGAAAATAGAAGCTGCGCTGATCCGACACTGCTGCGATATTACAGTAATCCACTGACTGCTGTTACTGTAGACATGTGACTGTGTGTTATTGAGCGCCTAATGGAGCCGCTAAACCTGAGAGGGGCATTATAGGTATCTTCAGCGGCTAAAATCAACTCTTTTCCACACCTGCCAATTCAAAGGAATTGAGCAAATGTACCGGACATAAGGATTACTAACTGCTTATGTAACTTTGCATTATGGGTATTGTAAATGTACTGTTGCCTTTATGATGATGAATTATTAACAGTTTTCTCTTGTATATCAGTGTCAGTCCAGCAGGTTATTGTTTCACTCATGGCATCATATCTTGCCACATAAGACAAAAAAAGTAATTATGAGATAACGAAATTGAGATTAAAAAGTCATAATTATGAGCAAAACATTTCTCATCATTTCAATGTTTTATGACTTTTTATCTCATAATTGTTTTTTTTTTTCAACCTCATATTTATGAATTTGATCTCATAATAATGATTTTGCGTGTCATACTTTTTGACTTGTCATAATTATGACTCATCTCATAATTTATATTTTTAGATTTTACTTTGTATCTTAATTATGGTTTAGTATGTCATAATTTTCAGTTTTTACCTTTTAATTTACTTTTTATCTCATAATTAAGATTTTTATCTCAATTATAAAATTTTATCTCATAATTGTCATACTTTTGATTTATGTCATAATTGACTCTTTCTCATTATTTCGATTATCTCATAACTCTGACTTTCTCATAATTATGACTTATTGTATCACTTAGACATTTATCTCATAGTCATGACTTTTTAATCTCATGACTTTATCTCAAAATTTATGTTTACCTCATAATTATGATTTGTTTTAAAATCTTATTGATACTTTTTACCTCATTTTGACCTTTTATCTCATAATTATAGTTGACATACTTTTTATGTCATAATTATGACCCTTTATCTCATAATTTCGATTGTCTCATAATTCCAACTTTTTATCTCATAATTATGACTTATTGTATCCCATTTAGACATTTATCTCATAGTTATGACTTTATATCTCAATTTATACTTTTACCTCAATTGATTTTTAAATCTCATAATTTATACTTTTAGAAACTACACCTGACGTTAAATATTGTTACTTTAATTTTTTTATTTTGGTGGTTTACTCCACATGTGTGTTGCGACATGAAGAAAACTTTACTCATCCCAAATAAACAAAATGTTACGCTATGGTAAAAGCTTTTAGATGACGTGCAAGTCATATTTTCTTTAGAAGCGATTATTTGCCATTACAGTCGAGTGTAAGAGGCTGTGAGACTCTGCAGGGCCGCGGGTCGCTGTACCTTTGCTCTTGTGCAGCTGTCTGTTGATCTCGATGAGGATGCAGGTGTAACAGCAGCTCATGACCAGCAGCGGAATCACGTACAGCGTCACGAAATGAAACATGTTGTACGCAGTCTCATGCCAGCGCTCGCGGAAACTCCCGTGTGTGACACACTGAGTGAAGTCCACACTCTCCGCTTTGACCGTCCGGAAGATGAACAGCTACAAGAGTAAGATTTGTGTTTAGAACCAGCGAGTATTCATGCATTGGTCAATTATGTGCTATTTTACTCCATAACATGTCTTCTTCCAGACTAGTGGAAGGAAAACATCCAAAATACACATTGAAGTGTTTATTTTATTGCCCTTTATTTATTTGCATCTGTAGATTCCAATCTTTAAAGAGTTTTTTTTTTATCTTACAAACACCAAACTTTACAGTTTTATTCCTCTCTATATTCTGACTGTTTGTTCATATTTCAGTCACACTGATTTATACAACATTTTATTCCTAAAAACATGTTTAAAATGTGTTTGTTTTCTGTCTGTTGACAGTATTTTTTTTTATGGAGTGATGAAAAGAGAAATCCAGAATCCCCTCTGGAAAAGCCTGGATTTATCCAATGTTCAGATTTATTTGCAGTAAATTCATGCAAATTAGTGCATATTTCATTACATAATTCCTCATTCACATTTGTGAATCCAGAGTTTCTAGTGCATGTGAGTGTGTATGTGTTTGAATTAGTGTATAAGTGAGTGTGTCTGAGTGAGTGAGTGTGTGAGCGAGTGATTGTGAGTCAGTGAGTGAGCATGAGTGAGAGCTTGTGAGTTAGCGTGAGTGAGTGTGTGAGCTTGAATGAGTGAGTGAGTGTGTGTGTGAGTGTGTGAGCTTGAATGAGTGAGTGAGTGAGTGTGTGTGTGTGTGTGTGAGTTTGACTGAGTGTGTGAGAGCGTGTGTTAGTGAGAGTTAGCGTGAGTCAATGTGTGAGCTTGAATGAGTGAGTGTGAGTGTGTGAGCTTGAGTGAGTGTGAGAGAGTGTGAGTGAGAGTGAGTGAGTGTGTGAGCTTGAATGAGTGTGTGAGCTTGAGTGAGTGTGAGAGTGTGTGAGTGAGAGTGTGTGAGCGTGAGTGAGTGTGTGTGTGAGTGAGCAAGAGTGAGTTGGTTTGTGAGCGTGAATGAGTTTGTGAGTTAGTGAGAGTGAGTTAGTGAGTGAGCGTGAATGAGTGTGTGAGTTAGTGAGTGAGCGTGAATGAGCGTGTGAGTGTGTGAGTGAGAGTGTGTGAGCTTGAGCGAGTGTGAGAGAGTGTGTGAGTGAACAAGTGTGTGAGTGAGAGTATGAGCGTGAGTGAGAGTGTGTGTGTGAGTGAGTGAGCAAGAGTGAGTTGGTGTGTGAGTGTGAATGAGTGTGTGAGTTAGTGAGAGTGAGGAGTGAGAGTGAGTTAGTGTGTGAGCGTGAATGAGCGTGTGAGTTAGTGAGTGAGAGTGAGTTAGTGAGTGAGCGTGTGTGAGTTAGTGAGTGAGTGTGTGTGAGTTAGTGAGTGAGCGAGAGTGAGTTAGTGAGTGAGCGTGAATGAGTGTGTGAGTTAGTGAGTTAGTGAGTGAGAGTGTGTAAGTGAGGGTGCGTATATGAGTGTGTTTGTGAGCGTGTGTGTGTGTGTGACCTGTGGCGATGCGATCAGTGCGCTGAGGCTCCAGGCCAGCAGTAGCATCCTCCTGTTCCTGTGATGGGCGTTGAGCGAGTCCAGCGGCCACAGGATGGCGTGATGCCGGTCCAGACTGATGACCACCAGGATGAAGGCGGAGGTTTGCATGGCGAAGAGCTTCAGGAAGCACAGTAGCTTACAGAGCCCGTTTCCGGCGTACCACTGCACCGTCACGTTCCACACCATGTCCAGCGGCATCACAATGAAGGTCATCATCAGGTCGGCCGACGCCAGGCTGATGATAAGAGGACGCAGGTGAGACGCCAGACGCCGACCGCGCGACACACTGATGAGGAGCGCCAGGTTACTGACAGCGGCGAACAGGAAGAGCACCATGGTGGCTGAGACGCGGGCCTGAGCCGCGGGAGTGAAGGAGGGCGCCGTCCAGTCCGTCAGCAGCGGCGGGAGAGACGCGTTAGACACAGACGGCAGTGACGTGTTATCAGACATCACACCGCTCTGATCTGCACCTGCGTGAAGACACAAAAACAGCATCTGAACGAGGTAAAACTGAACAACAGCAGTGTAAAATACACTGATATGACAACATCATTTATATAATATACTCAATGTGGTGTGCATACACATCTAAACCAAAATGCATATGCATTGCAGTATTTTAGTCATTTCGACTAGTCAATCTCATAATTATGATTTAGAATGTTGTAATTGTGACTTTTTATCTCATAATTTAGACCTTTTATTCCATAATTATGACTTAGTATGTCACAACTGTAACTTAATTATCTCATAATAAATGACTTATTGTCATCATTTCAATTTTTAATGTCATTGACTTTTTATCTCAGAATTTTGACTATTTAATCTCATAATTATGACTTTATCTCATAATGATTTGTAATGTCATAATTATGACTTTATCTCATAATTTTGACTTTTTAATATCATAATTATGACTAATTATGTCACAATTACAACTTTTTTATTTTTATCTCAAAATGTTTTGTAATTGTTTTTTTAATGTCATATTTGACTTTTTATCTCATAATTTCATATTTTTAATCTCATAATTCATGTGATCGTTTTTGTTTTGTCAAAATTATGATCTTTTTATGTCATAATTATGATTTAGAATGTTATAATTGTGACTTTTTATCTCATAATTTAGACCTTTTATTCCATAATTATGACTTAGTATGTCACAACTATAACTTTTAATTATCTCATAATTAATGACTTATTGTCATAATTAAAAATTTTAATGTCATAATTGACTTTTTATCTCATAATTTTGACTATTTAATCTCATAATTATGACTTTATCTCATAATGATTTGTAATGTCATAATTATGACTATCTCATAATTTTGACTTTTTAATATCATAATTATGACTAATTATGTCACAATTACAACTTTTTATTTTTATCTCAAAATTATGATTTTTTTTAATTGTTTTTTATTGTCATAGTTATGAATTTTATCTCATGATTTCAGCTTTTTAATCTCATAATTCATGTGATAATTTTTGTTTTGTCAAAATTATTATCTTTTTTTGTCATAATTATGATTTACAATGGGCTTCCACAGAAACGGAACCTAACACTAAAACACGTTGATTTAGTTTAATCTGAGGAATATTCCACATTTGTGTCCCAACATGAACAAATTTTTAGTCATCCTAGATAAACAAAATGTATGTGTTTGCTAATTTAAGCATCACTGTTATTATTGCTCATAGTTAGTGATATTAAAGTTGTGATAATAGGGTTAGTAATTAATATTAGTAATTATCATATTTCGGATTACATTGCATAATTAGTTAAGCATTTCTGTTATGGCTCATAGTTAGTTGAACAAACCATTTTGAGTATTAAAGTTGCATTGAAATTGAAGCAGCAGCAGATATTTTCTTCTGTATTTTGACATGACAAGTGATTGGAGAAGTTCAGCATATGTTACAAGAGAGGATATCCAGTTATGACATTCAGATTAAACATTACCAGGTCAAAAAAAAATAAAAATGCAAAATGAAACATGCACAGATGAATCGTTCACAGTAAGATCAAAAACATGCATTTAGAAAACTGATACAGTGAATTACATTTCAAACAGATTTTAAAGTGTATTTGAGGGATGCATTTGCCCTTAAAAGACACGCCGTCAGTCAGCGTCAGATCAGAGCCGATTGCAGAGAAGAGCTGTCCCAAGTGTCTTTGTGTGTCTCTGTCCTCGCCATCAGGAGCTCCAGCTGACAAACACCACACATATTCAACTAAAGCCCTAATCTGAGTTTGAACAGCAGGTTCCTGCCAAACAAGCGTTCCTTCAGCTCCAGGAATTCAGTTCAGCATCGCACACACACTGAGATCCGACGCGGATCAGCACAGAACAACACGTCCTGATAGAATCAATAGTGTGTAACGCAAACCCATGCAGTCTGTGATCATTAACACGTTCATTAACAAACTCTCCACGTGTGAAACGAGAAGCCCGAAGAGTCTCGGTGGGGTTTGAAGACTTAATCTGAAGGTCAAAGTTTAGTTTGTTAATCAGGTGAACAGCATAAATGACACACGCTAAACCTTCCTGCCGACTGCAAATGAAACCAACATCACTGTATAGGAATTTAGGATTTTTAACATTCTTGCAGCTTAAACAGTACACAAAGGTCATTGGTTCGATTCCCAGGGAATGCATTATAGACTGAATGCAATGCAGTCACTTGGATAAAAGCATGATGCGTAAAGGTACATTTTAAAAGGTTATGAAACACTGATGTAAAATACAAAATATGGTAACGCTTCACTTGACGCCTTTATGTATAAATAAAAATAATAAAATGCAGTTTTGCTGATTGATTAGCTGAAATTGGTTGTTGTGTGTTTTAATGCATTATGCTTTCTGAAGGAATAGTGTATTATAATATATTAGAACTGTGGTTACAATTATCATACAATGCATTGTAAGGTGCATAATGATATATAAACGTTTCATGTAAGGTGTTACCAGAAATCTTTACGATTCTCTGCTATTGATAGGTGACGAGATCTTCAGGTTTTGTTTATCAAAGCAAAAGAGAAGCCAAATACAGACATTCTCACATTCATGCTCAAGCTCCTTTTTTGCTTAGAATTTGTACTGAAGATATGCACATAATATGCAAAATAGAATCATTATTTATACTTTTGGACTCCACTGCAGACTGTAAATCTAGACTTGTTAGACATCTTTATGTCAGGCCTATAATTTATTAAAGAGTACAGGATATTAAAATATTTAATGGCTAGTGCGCCTTCTGCATAAACACTATTATATTCATATTAATGTTAATTAAACCAAACAATATAGAGCAGAATATTGACTCGTGTTCCAGGACTAGTTTCGATATCAATCAAAGAACGATCTGGATTCTTATAATTTAACAACACATGATGTTAGTTAATGCTCACATGGCATGCAGCTAAACCAATTATTTTGATTGTTTTTGTTTTTGTCACACATTTTCTATGAATTAGTTTTAATCTCTTCATCGACTCCGATATCCAGTTTGCTGTTAGGATGAAGCTCTATCATGAAATGCTCACCTCGGAGTAGTTTCTCTCTAATGCAGTTAAATTCTCCTTCTCTCAGCCGGACTCTCTGACTCACTCTTTCCCATCGCACTGAATCCTGTTCGAGTCAATCAAAGGAATTCCTGATTATCCAGATCTCACATCCCATGAGATGAGCAGAGGATTGGGATCTGGTGCTTATCCTGGACCCGATCATCACGTCTCATAATCCAGTTTAGGAGAAGCACAAGACTTGATGAAGAGGAGAAGCAGAGGAATCCTGGCGAACAGAGGAGAGCTGCGGTTAGTACAGACTCAGTGTGTGTGTGTGTGTGTGTGTGTGTGTGTGTGAGAGAGAGAGGGATTGGGATCTGGTGCTTATCCTGGACCCGATCATCACGTCTCATAATCCAGTTTAGGAGAAGCACAAGACTTGATGAAGAGGAGAAGCAGAGGAATCCTGGCGAACAGAGGAGAGCTGCGGTTAGTACAGACTCAGTGTGTGTGTGTGTGTGTGTGTGTGTGTGAGAGAGAGAGAGAGAGAGAGAGAGAGAATATCTCCACCACTCATGTAAACCGATGGGAAAATGCCATTTGAAATTCTTTATAATTCCAGGTTCGATGTATTATTTTTGAGTTACTCTTTATGTAAGCCACGTCTTTCATATATTTAGTCTGTGAGAATGTAGCATCAGTGTTGGGGAGTAACTAGTTATATGTAATGGAATTACACAATTTAATTACAAATGTAACTCTAATCTGTTACAGTTACTGAGAGAAAATGTGTAACTAAATTACAATTACTTATGAAAATGTTAACGATTGCAAAGGGGGTTGCATCTGAATATTTTCACACAGATATTTAATTGAGTACTTTCATAAATTGCAGTGACCACTCTAACATATGAGACAGCAATGTTTCAGGCGTTTAGGACACATGTTTATTCAATAACTGTTTTATTTCCAATTTGGGTTTATGTATATGCTTTATTTTTTCCAGATGAACTGCCCCCCCCCCCATTTTATAGCAATATTTGATTTCAAAAACAGTATCATAGCTATTAAACTGTTATGATTTTAAATCTGTATTTAACCTCAGAATGATCTGAAAGTAAAAAGTGGTGCTAAAGTCAGACATGGCTGTGCTTTAAAATTCAATTATTATACTCTTAATTCAAGTGATGAAGGGTTTTGAAAGTATGACAGTAATCAGTGAATCTGTTACCTGTCACATTTCCAAAGTAACCTTCACCATCTGGACATTGTATCTTCATTATTCATGGGTGCAAAAGTGTAGAATTGAGTAGAGATGCTATGACATGTCCCTACCAATATCCAGCACCTACTAAATTGTTCCTAGCAATAATTTTAATCGAACAATTAAATATCTGTTATCTGCTGTTATGTCCCCACCAATGCCAAAATCTAACCTACACCCTTGATTGGATGTATCTGGACTCGTTAGGCGAGTTTTAATGGAATATCACACATTAAATCTCTATTGACAGACAGGTAAGAAATCACACCTGTGCGTGTTACAGGAGGTCAATCATTCTTCAGTAATTATGGATGCTCTCGAATGAACTGATTGTTAAAAGTACTAAATTGAAAGAAGATCATACTGTTGTGTTTTGGTGATTAAATCAAAGGTTCTCATTATATATTAGTATTGAACTCTTTTGCATTCTTAATTTAACGAGAGTGAGCCGCTGGAGGATGATGTTATTTCATTAACATTGTCTGATCCAGGGGCCAGTGCTCTGCTGGAAAGCAGGAAAATGTCTGAGGAGGGCAAAAAGCTGAGGCTGAGCTTTCCCAATCCTCCTGCCCTGCGTATGATGAGCTTTTGAAAGTTGCCACGGCGAGGCTTTACTTGCCGTGAAGCGGGTGAAGAAAATTACATCGTGAGGTCATCTATTAAAAAAAACAAACAAAAAAAAACAACGATGAACGTTATTTTTCTGGCCATAACCTTCCAGCTCAGGTGAGCCTTCCTTTCTTCCTGTTTTCCATATAAAGATTGAGAAGGAATG
>NW_015555743.1:899478-904468 GCF_001515605.1 Sinocyclocheilus anshuiensis | reverse complement strand
GGTTACTTATGTAACCATGGTTCCCTGAGTAGGGAACGAGACACTGTGTCCTCTAGGTTTCTTGACATGCTTCGGACGCAAGCTTCAGACGAAGAAGTGGATGTGTTCTCCCGGTGCCTATTTATACTATAGTCGCACCGGTAGTGACGTCATGGCTGTCGCAGGCCAACGTGTTGTTGGTGTTTTTTCAATGTATGCTTCAGACACGGGTCATGACGAGGTGTTCCCCATAGCGACCCCTAGAGGACGCAGTTGGTGTTTTTCAATGTATGCTTCAGACACGGGTCACGACGAGGCATTCCCCATAGCGACCCCTAGAGGACGCAGTGTCTCGTTCCCTACTCAGGGAACCATGGTTACATAAGTAACCGGAGACGTTTTGCTTGATCTATGTGAACTCATAAACCAGTGTCTGTGTCTTTTTGTAAAACCTAATCTCGGATCAGTTTTATAAATATGTAGACATTTCTAATGACACATTTGAAAGGTTAAACACATTTTACATTTCAAAATTCCATACCTTTCCAAACCTCACCTCTCGCTAGATTTTCATACCATATTTAACATAAACGGTTCATAGAGCATTATTTTCAGCTTTATATTTGGTATATAGTACAGTCATCTGTCAGATTTTTTTTAAATTGATTTTTACTAAGTGCCATTAACATACAGAGCCCCTAATAAAAAAATGCACACAAGAAACTTTTTTTTTTTTTTGCATGGGAATTTTTTGCATGCTTACACATTACAGTTTCTGGTTTTATATCACCTATTTTTTCTTTGTGCATCACTGCCATCTTACTATGAATAAAACAAGAGCATGGATGCACATGAATGAACAGAAATCTACTTGCTCAAAATTAGGCTTTTCTTACGGTAGTACCTCTAATATCAAAGCCTAGTGTCCAACTGAACACATCCTCTGCGGCAGCACAGAAACCATGACATGAAATGGGCTGATGGCATAAAATTTGTCAAGTTCAAGGGTCTATAAAAAAGACTGGTACTGTAAAAAAAAAGTGTTTAATATTTGGCTTTAGTTAGGGCAGCATGCCGTATTTCAAGGTCTTAGGTCTCTTTAATGCTTAGTCTGTGGAGGCCAAGAAAGCACACTGTGAAATGGGCTGATGGTGCAACAGGTGGCTCAGCGTGCGTTGTCCTATACGCTAAGTTACATGATTTCTCTTGCTCACATAAAAGTCTGTATATATTTTATTTTTGCAAAGGTCCTTGAGGCTATGTAATACAGTGCTAAGAATATTGTGAGAAGAAACCCTTAAAATGCTTATAACCTGCATTTTGCATAATGAAAAAGTGCACCTTAAATTCATTGTCATATTTTGACTTTGACGTCTTGTACAATAGACTTTATTTTCACTAAATTCTTAATTTTCTATTATTAAAAACTAAATCGGGGCAAAAGTCTGGAAACACAAATACTTTTCCATACTCTGATTTCTCTTTTCCTTACATTTCCAGACCTGGAAAATACTTAAATCAAATGCCATGCTTTTCCAAACCCTGGTTAAATATAAGAGTTTAATTTATTAGTCTCTTATTGGCAACTTCAGCAAGATTAAGCAAGCTCTCTGTAAAGCAAATAAAGCAAGCCCTACAAATTAATAAAATAACATAGCTATTACACAGACACTTCTTATTTAATGGTATTAGATGATTTGTAAATTGCATTTAATAGAGTTGACTTACAATAAAACATTTGATTCAAAGTTTCCAAGTTTCATTTCTCCCATAGGCGGCGTACATCGGATTGGCTGACGTGTTTTTGAGGGCGTGGCTTTCTGTAGAATGGGCGTGGTCAGTCTGGCGGAAGTTAGCAAGTGGCTTTTCACCAACAAATACCATTACATCCCAAACCTGAGCACTAACCGGCAAGTTTGCAGAAAATAACATACAGCATTAAATATTTTGCGACATGACACATTTTGAATTCTAACACGTGAGTATTTATTACTTACCTAGGTTTATTTATTGTGATATAAATCAGATTCAGGACTGTGAGGAACACTAACAACTGTTTTCTGGATTCACTCAGGATGTTGAAATTGGTGAAAGTGTAATGAGACTGAAATGAGACGATAATGAGAAGACATTTGTCCTGCTGAAATCCAGAAATACTGCATGAAATAATACGTGATTTACGATCACACAGTTGGCATCACAAGAGTTAAAGGCATCTCATCCACCCTTTAAAATGTCTCGTTTTAATAGAAAATATGTTCAGACATGTGATGTCCGCTAATGCAGGTGCGTCTTCTCGGGAGAGTTCAGTTCCTGCTTCATCTTTAATCTGGAATCCTTGTGTTTGCAGTCTGGAAGCGTCTGTGTTCTCTATGGAGATATTATCCTTTATGTCACATGACCGTGCAGAATCTGGACTTCAGTCTCCTCATCAGGGGCGTGGCCTCATCGCTGCCAGGCTGAGTGAGGGGCGGAGCCACCGTGCTCCTGACCAATGGGTGTCTGCTGAAACATTTACATCATGAAATAATCCATCGGCTTTCACTACAAACATGATCAGCACAAGATTTATGCATTGATTTATATAAAATACATGAGACCGATTCATACCCGTTCATCTGTACCGGCTTCGACACATCACCTGTAAAGGTAAAGTCAGATTTCATTAGTTTGAAGTCTTCTCTCTCTCTATTTTCTCTGATATTTGTGAGTTTGTTCAGACTGACCGTGTGCTGGCGATCCTGAAGACTCTGATGGGAGGATCTGCTGATTCACCTCTGCTTTATCATACGTGTTATTCAGATTCCTGACGATCACATTCAATAGTATGAAGACTCAGAGACATGTTTTCAAGTGTAAGTTTTATCATATAAAGGCTGCAATATACTGTATGACATGACATGAATTTTTTTTTAATCTAATTAAAAAACTGGATAAAAAACTCATTGTGATTTAAAAGGCAATTAAAAAAAAAACAACTCCAGGTTTGCATGTTTGTGGGGCTGCACAATTTGGCCTAAAAATGTGTGATTATGTATTGCTATGGCTGTATTATAATATTAATAAGAAAACATATTTGTATTATAATTACTATTACTACATTAAAAATTATACAACATGTAAAATATTACTATAATAATATTTAATTGTAAAACAAAAGAATAGTATTTAAAAAAATAGAAGAATGTACAATACTAATATTTACAGTATGTCATAATTTCTTCATTTCAAACATTAAACTATTAAAACTTTTATTTAGTGAGTATAGTGAGTAGGGCTTCACAATTTGGGGGGGGGGGATCAAATTTTGTTCTTTTTTTGATAAAAATTGCAATTGCGAATTTTAAAAATAAACTTTTGCTGTGCTTGTTTTTTTTATAGGTCTACACAATTTGGGCAAAATATTTGTGATTTATATATCAGTATATATTAATTCTGATAAATAATTGTGAATGTGTTTTAAAATGCAATGAAAAACTCAAGTTTGTAGTGCTGCACAATTTGGCCAAAACTTTTGTGATTTTGATCACTATTACTATGCAATAATAATAATAATAAATATTATTATTATTGTTTTATTATTATTACTATTATTAATGAATAAAATATTACACATAATTTACTGTAAAATAAAAACTGAGTATTTAATAAAAATAAAAATGTACATCCTAATATTTATGCCTTAATTTCTTAATTTCTGGTGACAATTATGGGAAGATGGTTGGTGCGTATAGCATTTTCAAATTATTTCAATACAATACAAGTGAAAAGGGAAAGTTTTTGTTGTTTTTGGAAGCTGTTCACTTTCGTTGTTGGGAAAAGATCATTTTAAACATTAGGCGTTTATGATATGTCCTCATTTAGATGAATGATTAGCTTTTTTTATTCGCGTTGATACTATTTTCACAAGTAATACACATATTTTCATCTACTCAATCATTGTTTCAAAACATACGATTATTGTAATATACATTGAGAACATTTGATTTAATCACCAAAACACAACAGTATGATCTTCTTTAAATTTAGTACTTTTAACAATCAGTTCATTCAAGAGCAAACATGTTTCAAATCCCCTTTGTTGCTGAAATAATTACAGTAATACAGGCAATAACTGTCATGTTAGAAAATATACTTACATTACCTAGAGCTTGCATAACTCTCACATGAAATCCATAATGTTTTTAAATTTATAGAGTGTTACTGCATCAAAAGGTATGATGAAGGTAAGCAATGGCCATAAGGTTTTGTGCCAGAACAGAGTTTACTGTTAATGCAGTGACATATGACTGAATCTATACTGTAACTGAACTTTTCAGATGAAGGGTGAGTTATAGTAATGTACAGACTCTACCATGTTAATGCCTCTATATACAGTATCACATGGCATAATGTAATGTAAAATGCTGTATTTGATGCCATCTGTCTTCCTTCTGATACATCTCTGATCAATTCCTCTCTTTTGTAATATGCTGTATGTTCACAAATTGCAAGACACACAGTTTTACAAATGTGGAAGTTCTCAAAGGGAAGTTTTTTGTGATTTTGTCAGGTTTTTCTCACTTCTGGGTACCAGTTTGTCCCCAAAATAAGGGTGAGTAGGTACATACACTCACTCACTCACTCACACACACACACCAAAATAGTGGTTATCATCTAAGATAAATCACTTATAGTGCAAAAAATCATTCATAACATTTGGTTATCCCTAAATTGCAAACAAGTTCTTTAGAAAATATATCTACTGAATCTATATCTTTAGATGCACCAAATGATTCACTGATTAACCATTAAATGAGTTAGATTAAATAAACAGACAAATGTATGAAACTGAATGAGAAGACATGCAAATGAAAAGTTTGATAGTAATAGCTTTATGAAAGGCAGTTACTGTGAATGAAACATTTACATAGATGAAACACTTATTTTGTGTAGTGAAAGGGATACTTTGTGACTGTGTGTATTGTACTAAGACAATTGTAAATATGCTGAAATGTTTGAAGAAAGTGCA
>NW_015555743.1:886294-898758 GCF_001515605.1 Sinocyclocheilus anshuiensis | reverse complement strand
TATAAAAATAGCTGCAATTGTTTTTTTCCTGATATATTACAGTTTTTTTTTTAAATTGGTTTGGTACTATTTTCACAAGTAAGGTGTACAGTTTCAAAACTCAAAATTTTAAATTGATTACACTTGTAACACGGCTAGTCATTCTTTCAAAACCTGATCTCATGATTTCATTGTAGTTGCGCATATTTTCATTCCACATAATCATTGTTTCAAAACACAAGATCATTGTGATATGTATTGAGAACATTTGAATTAATCACCAAAACACAACAGTATGATCTTCTTTAAATTTAGTACTTTTAACAATCAGTTCATTCAAGAGCAAACATGTTTCAAATCCCCTTTGTTGCTGAAATAATTACAGTAATACAGGCAATAACTGTCATGTTAGAAAATATACTTACATTACCTAGAGCTTGCATAACTCTCACATGAAATCCATAATGTTTTTAAATTTATAGTGTTACTGCATCAAAAGGTATGATGAAGGTAAGCAATGGCCATAAGGTTTTGTGCCAGAACAGAGTTTACTGTTAATGCAGTGACATATGACTGAATCTATACTGTAACTGAACTTTTCAGATGAAGGGTGAGTTATAGTAATGTACAGACTCTACCATGTTAATGCCTCTATATACAGTATCACATGGCATAATGTAATGTAAAATGCTGTATTTGATGCCATCTGTCTTCCTTCTGATACATCTCTGATCAGTTCCTCTTTTGTAATATGCTGTATGTTCACAAATTGCAAGACACACAGTTTTACAAATGTGGAAGTTCTCAAAGGGAAGTTTTTTGTGATTTTGTCAGGTTTTTCTCACTTCTGGGTACCAGTTTGTCCCCAAAATAAGGGTGAGTAGGTACATACACTCACTCACTCACTCACACACACACACCAAAATAGTGGTTATCATCTAAGATAAATCACTTATAGTGCAAAAAATCATTCATAACATTTGGTTATCCCTAAATTGCAAACAAGTTCTTTAGAAAATATATCTACTGAATCTATATCTTTAGATGCACCAAATGATTCACTGATTAACCATTAAATGAGTTAGATTAAATAAACAGACAAATGTATGAAACTGAATGAGAAGACATGCAAATGAAAAGTTTGATAGTAATAGCTTTATGAAAGGCAGTTACTGTGAATGAAACATTTACATAGATGAAACACTTATTTTGTGTAGTGAAAGGGATACTTTGTGACTGTGTGTATTGTACTAAGACAATTGTAAATATGCTGAAATGTTTGAAGAACATGCACTTTTGATGATCTGTTGTGATATTAGTACTAAGAGTTTTGAAAATTTAACAGTTGCTTGTGAAAATAGTACTAAAGCGAATTTAAAAAAACTGTAATGTCCAGTACTGTAGTATATCATCTGACTCAGCAGTCTATTAAAAGCTGATTATGAAGGCACAATCTGGGCAGCTGCACCTTCCTTCTGACACGCACACATACATTTGGCTACATCATTTGCCATTTAGATCAATGCCTGAGAACCAGCAATATTTTAATCATAACTGGACTGGGTAATGGTGGCTATATTTCCTAGTAAATCAAGATCAAAAAGTTACAGAAGCATAACTGAACATGGAGACACATTTAGACTAAGACTGTATGAGCAAGTGTTGTTTAGGTGTTATGTTACTTCTACTGAAATGTCATGCCGTGTTATGTATGTGATATTCATCATTAAAAATGAACAGGCTGCACTCAGCTGGACAGCAAAGCTACTGTGTTTTTCTAACACTTTTTGATGATATCTAAAAAGCCTGGGAACTAGTTCATATACATATCACAGTTGATTGAAGTTGTAATGTTTTCAAATGGTCAGAAAAATTAATAAAATAAAATAAAATAAAACTAAATATATTGGGGTTTGGGGAAATTTCTCATAAAAATATGATCACAGAGGTAATGCTCCCCAAGTAACCCTGTTTTAAAAACACAATAAATAAAATTAGGATGACTCACCCAATCAACAAAAAAATTTGTTCATTAGTTCACTTTTAAAAACATATAATTTGTATTTTCTCAGCTCCTTGATGACGGTGTAGCCATAGCTATGAAGCATTAGTATTAACGGTAAAAGTGGAAACATAGACCCCCAAAGTCTCCATTAGCATTCTCACAAAGGTCTAATTAAACTCTTCGACACGCAGCATGCTGTCCCTCCTAAAGAAATAAATGTAATTAGGAAGGGAGGTCCCCTCTGCCTTCATGTCCCCCTGGAGCCACACTAAAGCGCCACTTTCTCGCAAACTCTAAAAAGTGTGCACTACAGGGAGAAAAGGAAGTTAAAAATGTGGAGGAGTGTTTGTGTGTGTGTGTGTGTGTGTTTGTGTGTTTGTGTGTTTTGACCTGTTGGTCTCTGGCAGTGTGTTGTGATGATGAGCTTGTTCTTGTTCCTGCTGCAGGAGTGTCTCTGATGAGGTGATGGTTTGGCTGTGCTGCTTCCCTTCTGCTGAGAATAACAGAATAACACACAGAAAATCTGTTAATCTGTATTGTACAGTATTGTGTGTTTCTCAGCTGTGAATGTGTGTGTTCAGTTCTTACGGGGTGCGTTCTCTCCGTTCTGCATCTCTCTCCTCCACTGCTGGACGTCTGTCCTCACAGCCATCGTCCTGCAGACACATGAGAGTGAACAACTCTCACAATACCCTACACTCAGAAACACACTCGTGATCATCTGATGAAGAGCTGAGTGTTATGCAGTGTTACCGTGGCTGTCGTCGGTTATGACGTCTCTCTGGGACGGTTCGCTGTGATGCCGGTCCTTTCTGAGAGACAGAATAGAGAACATCATCAGTGATCAGACCGTGATGAATGTCACAGTACAGTGAGAAAAAAACAGTGATTACAATTTAAAACAGGGCTTGAAAACGGAAAAAAAAATGTAGTCAGTTCACTCCGAGCAGAATCGATATTTTAACGTTTCTGTTCCTGCGTTCCTCTGTATTATTACCATTCCGAAACCAGTTTGAGTAGAAAAAAATACTGGTTAATAACGTTATTTAAAAAAAAATGTTCTTTGCCTAATCATAATAATAATAATAATAATAATAAAGTACAGCGTTTTCTTTACTCAAAAAAAAAAAAAAAAAAAAGCAGGAAGAGATCAGGTATCTTAAGTTACTCACTGCGCTTAGTCACAGACAATACAGCATCATCTTTTCTAGATTTTGGCCAAATGTACTAAACAAAAGAAAAAATCTGCTTTAAAGGAATTAAAGTATTTTTTCAAGATATTTAAAAATGTTTGCTGCATTGTTAAACAATGCTACTCGCATAAAATTGCGTTTTGAGAGGGAAAAAAAACATAGGCTCACGTAGGCCTGGGCGATAAAACGGTATCGATATTTATCGACTTATAAGTGTAACGTATCGATTTATTGGTACACCTTCTTCGATAACGATATAAAAAATGTTCGATGTAGTGCACGATATAGTCACGTGCTCTGAGTGACGCAGACCGCACACACAAACACGAACACATGCTGAATTGAGTGCTGTACCTGCCTGTGATGAGGAGATTGTGAATAAAAAAATGAATAACATTAGAAATGAGATATTTGTTTAATTTTTATTTTGTTTTTGACTGTTAAAACAAAAAAATATTTGTTTTCTATTGCTCTTTGTTTTAAAAAAAGGTTTCAAAAATTTCAATAATTATCGATACCGAACGATATGAAACATTATATCGTTGATACATTTTTTAGCTATATCACCCAGCCCTAGGCTCACGTCGCATTTTAATATTACATTCAGAAATAATGTAGGCTAAAATGCCGGTAAAGCAAAATGTTTACAAACACAGCTATTATAGTTTCCTTCTCTCCACAACAAGTCCTCTAAAGTTAAGGCGATTTAAATCATTTAGGCTATATACACGTCAAGCCACAAACAAATTAATTCAAAGTGAAACTGATGCCTACCACGAATCCAAATGTTTCCATATTCGCATCTGGATGCTGAAATATTATCTATTATGTAATAGGCTTTGTACTTATCTCACATCTCAAAAATTTGTTGTGTCGTTGTGCGCCGGCGCAATATGGTCATATACCAACGCTGGCTGGTTATACAGATAGAAGCAAGACATCATTCAAAACTGTCAGGCTTTTGCAAAATAAAGAAAACTGTAACATAAAGAAAACTGTAAAGCTTTTGCAAAATAAAGAAAACTAAAGCTTTTGCAAAATACAGAAAACTGTCAAATAAAGAAAACTGTAAAGCTTTTGCAAAATACAGAAAACTAAAGCTTTTGCAAAATAAAGAAAACTAAAGCTTTTGCAAAATACAGAAAACTGTAAAATAAAGAAAACTGTCAAGCTTTTGCAAAATACAGAAAACTGTAAAATAAAGAAAACTGTCAAGCTTTTGCAAAATACAGAAAACTGTAAAATAAAGAAAACTGTCAAGCTTTTGCAAAATACAGAAAACTGTAAAATAAAGAAAACTGTCAAGCTTTTGCAAAATACAGAAAACTGTAAAATAAAGAAAACTGTCAAGCTTTTGCAAAATACAGAAAACTGTAAAATAAAGAAAACTGTCAAGCTTTTGCAAAATACAGAAAACTGTAAAATAAAGAAAACTGTCAAGCTTTTGCAAAATACAGAAAACTGTAAAATAAAGAAAACTGTCAAGCTTTTGCAAAATACAGAAAACTGTAAAATAAAGAAAACTGTCAAGCTTTTGCAAAATACAGAAAACTGTAAAATAAAGAAAACTGTCAAGCTTTTGCAAAATACAGAAAACTGTAAAATAAAGAAAACTGTCAAGCTTTTGCAAAATACAGAAAACTGTAAAATAAAGAAAACTGTCAAGCTTTTGCAAAATACAGAAAACTGTAAAATAAAGAAAACTGTCAAGCTTTTGCAAAATACAGAAAACTGTAAAATAAAGAAAACTGTCAAGCTTTTGCAAAATACAGAAAACTGTAAAATAAAGAAAACTGTCAAGCTTTTGCAAAATACAGAAAACTGTAAAATAAAGAAAACTGTCAAGCTTTTGCAAAATACAGAAAACTGTAAAATAAAGAAAACTGTCAAGCTTTTGCAAAATACAGAAAACTGTAAAATAAAGAAAACTGTCAAGCTTTTGCAAAATACAGAAAACTGTAAAATAAAGAAAACTGTCAAGCTTTTGCAAAATACAGAAAACTGTAAAATAAAGAAAACTGTCAAGCTTTTGCAAAATACAGAAAACTGTAAAATAAAGAAAACTGTCAAGCTTTTGCAAAATACAGAAAACTGTAAAATAAAGAAAACTGTCAAGCTTTTGCAAAATACAGAAAACTGTAAAATAAAGAAAACTGTCAAGCTTTTGCAAAATACAGAAAACTGTAAAATAAAGAAAACTGTCAAGCTTTTGCAAAATACAGAAAACTGTAAAATAAAGAAAACTGTCAAGCTTTTGCAAAATACAGAAAACTGTAAAATAAAGAAAACTGTCAAGCTTTTGCAAAATACAGAAAACTGTAAAATAAAGAAAACTGTCAAGCTTTTGCAAAATACAGAAAACTGTAAAATAAAGAAAACTGTCAAGCTTTTGCAAAATACAGAAAACTGTAAAATAAAGAAAACTGTCAAGCTTTTGCAAAATACAGAAAACTGTAAAATAAAGAAAACTGTCAAGCTTTTGCAAAATACAGAAAACTGTAAAATAAAGAAAACTGTCAAGCTTTTGCAAAATACAGAAAACTGTAAAATAAAGAAAACTGTCAAGCTTTTGCAAAATACAGAAAACTGTAAAATAAAGAAAACTGTCAAGCTTTTGCAAAATACAGAAAACTGTAAAATAAAGAAAACTGTCAAGCTTTTGCAAAATACAGAAAACTGTAAAATAAAGAAAACTGTCAAGCTTTTGCAAAATACAGAAAACTGTAAAATAAAGAAAACTGTCAAGCTTTTGCAAAATACAGAAAACTGTAAAATAAAGAAAACTGTCAAGCTTTTGCAAAATACAGAAAACTGTAAAATAAAGAAAACTGTCAAGCTTTTGCAAAATACAGAAAACTGTAAAATAAAGAAAACTGTCAAGCTTTTGCAAAATACAGAAAACTGTAAAATAAAGAAAACTGTCAAGCTTTTGCAAAATACAGAAAACTGTAAAATAAAGAAAACTGTCAAGCTTTTGCAAAATACAGAAAACTGTAAAATAAAGAAAACTGTCAAGCTTTTGCAAAATACAGAAAACTGTAAAATAAAGAAAACTGTCAAGCTTTTGCAAAATACAGAAAACTGTAAAATAAAGAAAACTGTCAAGCTTTTGCAAAATACAGAAAACTGTAAAATAAAGAAAACTGTCAAGCTTTTGCAAAATACAGAAAACTGTAAAATAAAGAAAACTGTCAAGCTTTTGCAAAATACAGAAAACTGTAAAATAAAGAAAACTGTCAAGCTTTTGCAAAATACAGAAAACTGTAAAATAAAGAAAACTGTCAAGCTTTTGCAAAATACAGAAAACTGTAAAATAAAGAAAACTGTCAAGCTTTTGCAAAATACAGAAAACTGTAAAATAAAGAAAACTGTCAAGCTTTTGCAAAATACAGAAAACTGTAAAATAAAGAAAACTGTCAAGCTTTTGCAAAATACAGAAAACTGTAAAATAAAGAAAACTGTCAAGCTTTTGCAAAATACAGAAAACTGTAAAATAAAGAAAACTGTAAAGCTTTTGCAAAATAAAGAAAACTTCTTTCTGCTGTCACGTTTTCCTTTCCGTGAACTTTGAATCAATAAACAATAAACTAAAACTCAGCAAAAAAATGTTTTCGTTAATCTGTCAATGATTTAAGTGAAATATATTTCGTGTATAGACCTATATGTTCCTTTTTATGTAAGCCTATCATTTTATTCTGTTTTCTCCGTTCACAGATAATAACATAACGTTATTAACTGGTTACTGACTATTTCAAATTTTCGATTCTGTTCGGAACTATAAAATTTGATTTCGTTTCTGATTGTGTTCCTGTCAAAATTTCGTTCATTTCCGGTTTTCGTTTTCATTCCTTAAACCGGTTGAGCCCTGATTTAAAATAGCCTACAATAAAAAAATACTTTGCTGTGCTTGTTTGTACGGCTGCACAATTTGGCCCAAAGGTTTGTGATTATATATCAATTAGCCTATATATAATTTCTGATAAAAATTGCAATTGTGATTTTAAAAAAAAACCTAATATCTAAATCTAAAAGATAACATCTAAATAATATTAAAATTATATTTTAATAATGCTATATAATATAATATACCTAATACTATAATAAAATTAAATTAAAATTACTGTAATATAAAATAAATAAAATTACTGTAACAATATAATCAGGCTTTAATTTTTTGACAGAAAACTGCAAGGAGTCAATCATTTTTACATCTTAAATAATTTTTTGTTAATAAGCGCTTTTCAGTACAAGTATGTGAAAATAGTTAGCGCATGTTTTGTTCCTAAACTCACATTAAATCAACTCAAACTCTGCAGATGGAGTTCATGCGGATCATTTACTGGAAACCAAGACATTTTAATTCACTGAAAACACTGGATCATGAGCTGCTCACATGTAAATAAACACAGTGCCGTGCTTCACTTTGCAACACACAGCACATGTATTTATTTAATTAAATCACAGCCTTCATGATTTAATAATTGCATTAATCCATATTGCATTTTCAGTTTCATTCCAATTTATCCTGCAGCCCTAATAGTGAGACGTTCAGATAATAAGTGCATGTTTCATGTTTAATATTTTCACAGACTGACCTGCTGTAGGAGCAGCTTCTGCTGTAACGCTTCACTCAGTTCACTGACCAGACGCTCCTGTACTGAACCAGACACGTCCTGCAGATCAAACACACACCTGATCATTATACTCAAATACTGCAGACTGTATCTTCAGCATTTGTACCGTATTTTCCAGAAAAAATTGCATTGTAAAAAACAAAACAAAAAAACTATTGTATCTATGTATGTCACCTTTAATAATTACATTCAGAAATACTGTAAAATACCTGTACATAAAATCATTATAAACACTATTAATAAGTATTTAAGTTCCCCTCACTCTAAAAAAAATCCTTTACATTTAACAGTATTCAGATAAGAACAGGAATAAAAAAATATAAGTATAAACCAAACATAAATTATAGTAGCATTCATTATAAATAACATTTATTAAAAATGGTCAGACTAAACAAAGCGGCATGTGGGAAATGCGCTTTACAAATAAAGTTGAGCTCACGTTCCTCTTGCATTCAGTGTTATTTTAGTATCACTGCATTGAAGTCGACTAGTCGATTAGTCGGTGCAACCCCTAGTGTGTGTGAGTGTGAGTGTGTGTGTGTGTGTGTGTGTGTGTCAGTGGTCCAGTACCGGTGTCTCTGAAGGCCTGTTGTGCATGTAGGTAACTTTCCCATGCCTCCTCCAGCTCTCCCAGCTCCACCAGAGCGAAACCCAGATTACTGAAGCAGTGACCCTGAGCTCCGCGACTGCCCAGAGAGCCTGCGGGACACGCCACACGACAGTCACTCACAGGATATTACAGTAATCATGATGACACGCTGCACATGCACCAAACATAACAGCAGCAGATCAACAGACATTATCACACTACCCCTGAAGAATTAGCAGAATGTGATTTTATAAGACATCACTGACTACATCATTTCCTTTCACCTGTAAGCTATTTCGTAATTTAATTTACTAGTTCTGTGGTGACAGATGAATTTTCCATGTAAATTCTCAATTAATATGAGCTCAACAAACTTCATGTATATTAATTCTGGAAGGAAAATGCATTGTAGCATTGGCCACCCACATGCACATAACTGATGTAAACTCTGGTGTCTGAGGTGTGTGTGTGTGTGTGTCTCACCGTGGAGCGCCGCTGCCTCTCGGTGGAATCTCAGGGACTGCTGGTACTGACCCAAACTGTTATAGACGGCGCCCAGATTCTGCAGAACCACAGCCAGTCTGTGCGGTTTGGAGGAGACCAGAGGAAGCGCCTGCTCGTAACACTCCGACGCTTCGGAGAACAGCCTCATCTGAGAGAAACTCAGAGCCACGTCACTCAGCAGCTTCCCTGAAACACAGGTGAGGACATAAATGCTGTTTATGATGCTGGTGGGTCAATTTGACCTATGTATTTCATATGATAAAGGCAGCTGCACTGAACCAAAATATATTTTTGATGTATACTACCATTTGAGAATATTTATATTTATGCATTTGGCAGATTGAAAGAATTTAAACTGCATTGATTGCATACATTTTTATCAGTTCATGCATGTTCATTTGGCTGGGAATCGAACCCATGATCTTGGTGTTGCGAGCGCTGTGCTTTTACTGTTTGAGCTTCAGGATAACACTCAGAATGAGTGCCTTTCCCTGTTTAAACTGTTAAAATGTCAAAAATACTTACAATTCTGTTTATAAAATGTACAGTTTCCTGTTTGTATTTCGACGGAATTACTTATGTAATGTGTAAAGAGCATCAAAGTTAATCATAATAGAAAGTTTTACACATATCCCACAACACTTCAGTGTGTCAAAACTTTGCATTTATCATTGTTTTTATAATATTTAGTCATTTATGTCATTTGTCGTTTTTATATTTTATCTTCTGTATTCTTTTCCTTGCTCTCGCAATGCTTGCTATTGTTGTTTAATCTTACAATTGTGGAGTTTCATTCAATGTTTGTCTTCACAAATAAGAGATAATATCCCAGAGGTTTTATGGGATGGGATATTCATGTGAAGCAATTTGGTATAAAAACACTTGTTGTGTTTGTGCTGATTAGCCTGGGCATTAAAAAATACACAACTAAGATTCAGTATCATATTTAATAAACCCTGCTCATTTTTTATCATTACTTCGTCTCCTGCTTCTGCACTTTCCTGGCTTTCTCACTCAAGTTTTTGGCTGATTGAAGACTGTTAATACAGTTTTGGGTATCAGATAAAATGCAGTGAAACACTGATTTTGGGTACCGTACAACAGTGATATTTTCTGACAGGATCTGGCATCTGGAATTGGATCTAATATTCCCGATCTAACATTTTTGATGCTGTCAGCAGGATGTTGAGACAATCTAACAAACTTGAATCTGCGTATGTTCATCACTCATTTAGTGTTTATGTGTTTAGTGAGTATTAATGATGCTGAACTTGAACATGATTTCGATCACAAACCGCAGTGATAGCGAGAGCGTTACCCAGCGTCTGCTGATCGCTTATGTTTGCGCTCATCTCCAGGCTGTCGGTCAGCACGCTGATGATGTCATCGCTGGAGCTGCGGCCGCTCTGCAGCATGTGTTTCCCAGCATCCTTCAGTGCCAGCGCAGCTGCAGACGCGTTTCCCGCTAGTTTATAACTCTCAGCGGCTCGCTGGGAACTCGCTGCAGCCTCGTCCCACTCCTGCATCACACAAACACAACAAACGGCTCAAATACACCTGCATTAGGATTAAATAAACACAGAAAGACAAGAGCAATTATTCAAACCAGTGGCCAGTCCACATATAATGATGACATGCAGTTCAGTTTTCAAAGATTTTTACATTTTAATCACAAATTATTTAAGAAAAAAAACAATGTTTACAAAAACAGGTGCATAACAAAAACTGAAATTATCTGTGAATCAAAGTTTGACAGGAGTTTGTATGTTAAGTGGTTTGGGGTGAATAAAATGCACCGGTTTAATTATAAGGACAGTTTTATTGCCCTTCCTTCAGTGTTTTAAAGGTTTAGAACAAATCTTGTATTATGTTGTTGTCAAGTTTGGGGATGCCGGAAATTGTGGTTCGCCTCTGATTTTTTTCTTGATATTTGGTTACTTTTTTTCATTTATGATTATGAACATGCATGCAAAATTATGACACTCTGATGTGTCATGGAACAAGCAAACAACATTTCTATGACGATTATGATGTTTGTGGGTCAATTTGACCTACATATTGTCACAACCAGTTGCTGGAGTGCCCATGTCAGCCACCAGAGGGCACTCCTGCTGGGTTGTTGTTTTTCGGTTCTGGACTTCGTTTCCCATCACCCCTTGCACTCATGATTGATCACTCACAGCTGTGCCTCTTTTACTGATTAGTTCTTCCTTGATTTATACCCTGTTCTCAGTGTGTTTGGTTGCTGGATTATTGTTTGCAGTTCTCTGTTGTTGTGGGTTCCCCTGTGGATTACTTTTTTTGCTGATGTTTCTGTTTCTGTCTATGTGGACCACTTTTTGGACTCTATATTAAAAGCTGCAATTGGATCTATCTTGTTTGAGAGTTCTCTGTTTTGTTTTTATCTAGAAAGTTTTCACTAGTAAATTTGACAAATTTGCATACTGTACATTTATATCTGTTCATATGTTAATGTGAATTTCACTGGGAACCGAACCCATGATCTTGGCATTGTGAGCATATGAGTAACGAGTAATTTTACACACTTCCTATTAGGGCTGCACGATTAATTGCATGCGATAAATCGTGCAGCCCTACTTCCTATGTTTAAAATGGTTTTAAAAATGCAATACTGTTTATATAATGTACAGTTTGTAAAAACAAAAAAAATGCACTGCAAATAGTTGTTAAATGCAGTTTTAAAAATCATGGGGGTTTTTTTTGGCAATGCACCAGAATCATTTATGCTAAAGGTTTAGTGTTTTTGTTCTGACTTTTGGCAAATACAGGGCTCCAGACTGCGACCATTTTTTCTGCCTGTGCGACTAAATTGTGTGTGCGGTTGCACTGGTGCGACCACCGCGTTGGTCAACTCATAAGCGCTGCATTTCTGTTGCATATGAGAAACATCAAACGGCAAACAGAACTGAAGCATAACGAAAAAGCGATTAGAGCGTATACTCGCTGCGTCAGCACAAGCGCGAAGCTGCGCGCAGCAAAAATGACGCGCATATTGAGGAAACGATGGATGGTTTTCAAGCGAAAGTCAAGTAAAAGACCGCTTCTTAAACCAGAGAAGGTGAACATGCTGGTATTCTTGTGGGGGGGAAAAACATGCTGGAGGCTCTCTTTTATTTATTTATTTGATTCCTCAGTGTTTGCTAAACGTTCTGTAATTTATTAGTTGGTATATAATACAGCACGTGGTGTGTGCCATGCCTCATCTTGTTAATAAACGTTTTGTAAGCTAGTTTGTCATTGTATCTTACTGATTTATTGTTGTTGTGCTTTTTAATTCAGAATAACAGTGAATCCATCTTTTGTTTTAGTCTTAAGAAATGAAAGGTGTGTAGATGTATGTAAGCAAAACAGTGACAACAAGATCGTGACTTTGAAAGTGAATGCATCCGAAGCTTAACACAGCAAAAGAGAAACTCCTGTTCACAAAATTCAAATCACAAATAATACTACTGATGATAAAGTACAGGTTGAATGTTAACAACTTTCGTTTCCATATAACTATAAACTATGATAAAAGTTCATCAGCATGCATTGAATAA
>NW_015555743.1:882994-885999 GCF_001515605.1 Sinocyclocheilus anshuiensis | reverse complement strand
TCGTGCGACCAGCTGAGAAAGTTAGTTGCAAAAGAGCGACCAGTGGGAAGAATGAGTCTGGAGCCCTGAAATAGCATTGAATCCAATTAGGGTCCATGTGACAAAGAACATAACAATCATAACACACCTTTCTCAGCAGATGGCAGTGTGCGAGCCTGACGCACGTGTCTCCCTCGGCTCCAGCGTCTCCCTGCGAGCAGTACAGCTGCGCGGCCTGCAGATAGTGACGCACCGCCTGCGTTCGGTCCCCCAGAGCCTCGTGGGCCGTGGCCAGGTTAAACTGCATGTCTGCGATCCGCTCGCCTCTCTCGCCCGGCTGTGTGCGCGACAGGACATCCAGCCCCTTCTGAGGCTCGCCCGACTCCACGTACGCCGCGCCCAGATTAAACGCACACGTCCGCTGCAGTCTCTTCTCTCTGAGCTGAAGAAGACAGCAAATCATGAGGCTTTACTCTGTGTTTCATATGGCAGATGCAGCAAAAACCGATGTTTACAGTAACTGATGTCAATGTAGAAAGTCACTGATTTATTTATTCTAAAACTGTATTAAATATAATAAGGTGGTTACTGAAATAAAATGAGTAGTATTTGACTGGTCAATTAATGGCAGCCACCAGAAGAACGAAAGCTGAATAACCTAAACCAGGAGTTTTTAATCTTTTAGATGTCTAAGATCCCCAAATCTAACCATATTTGTGCGAGAAACCCCATGCTAACATTTAAAAGAAATCAAAGATCATTTGGGTACATTTTTACAAGAAAATAGAGTTTAAATTGAAAGTTAAATTCAAAGTTTTCTTGCCTTTTCTCTGTAATGAAATTAAATTATCAAGATATTTCTGTTTCTACACCAAATTTTTTTCAGTGTTTGAAAAATTTATATTATAAATATTCTAAAATATTATTTGGAATTTTTCAGTTTCTATTGTATGTTTTATATTATTTACTTACTACAGAAGCCTGTTTCCACCACAGAATAAAAACATAATTTTTAAAATCACAATTATGACTTTCTTTGAGATGTAAACTAAGAACTGCAAGATATAAACTTGCAATATAAAGGACAAAAGTCAGAATTGCGAGATACAAACTCAGAATTCAGACTTTTTTTCCTCACAATTCCAAGTTTATTTTATTGTTTACATCTTGCTATTTGTTTTTTGCTTCCACAACAGAATAAAAATTGAGTTTAAAAAGTTGGAATTCTGAGATGAAAAAAAAAGTGAAACTTTTTTACTTTTTATTTATTTATTTTATTCCATGGTGGAAATGGGCTTCCATAATTTACTTATTTTAATTTAATTTCTATTATTTATTTTAATAATTATTTAATTATCTTTCTTAACCTTATATATTATTTATTTAGTTTTAAATTTTTTTACATTGTTTGAAAACCAATGACCTATACAATACAATAAGATTATATGTGTTATAATGTATGTTATGAAAAATAATGTGGTTTATGGGACCAAAACAGACTTTTTAATCAACATGAAATGGTTTCTCAACCCATGTTACTTCTAGCCCTAACTTCTAACGCTAACCTTTTCATTATGAAATGAATGGATGGTGAAAAGCTCTACAAAAACAGTCTGCTATGCTGCTTGATGTTGCACACTGGTAATTCTCACCAAATTATTTTATTATCATAATCATAAATAGAGGTCGACCGATGTATCGGTTTTGCCGATTAATCGGCACCGATAGTTGATTGCTGGAACTATCGGCTATCGGAAAAAATCCATGCCAGTTTTCCGGGTTATGTCCGTTTATGGAGCGGCTGAGAAGGTTCGCTATCATTATACAGTGCGAGAGCGGCCTCTAGAGGCGGAAATCACTGACAGCAAATGTTTGTTTTGACACGTGAGGCTGCTCGCTGCACAGAGCGGGAAACTTAAGAGGCGAGTTTAAATGCAGCCGACAGAAAATCCTGCTGCGCCACAGAGCACCATTCACATAGTTTTCCATTAAATTACATTATATTGGTCCCAAATCGTTGTTAACGTACATAATGACTTCACCCTATGCTGTAAAATAATGTATTGTGCATTTTTCAGCGAAACATTTGTTTTTCTGTGGCTCTAATAAAGTCTGTATGCTTCATATAGAGAGTTGTAATATAGATTGTGCTTTCTTTTCCAGTTGCTCTGTTTTTTAAACACCGAACATTAATGAAAGCTGTAGGAGTATTGTTCCTTGTTAGAGTGTTAATTTCAACATTTACTATTACTAATAGATTTTTACATTTTAAAGTTTTTTTCTGTTAATATTAGTTAATAAACTATGAACTAGAGGCCGACTGATATATCGTTTTGCCGATATTATCGGCCGATATGAGCCTGTCGCCGATATATCGGTATCGGCGAATATGCCACCGATATGAACATTTTTTTTACAGAACATATAATGCAGATAAAATGCTTGAAATGGTGTAATTACTTAGTTTGTCCAGCAGAGCGCGCTCCACTGTTTGCTACTGGTGACCTGGATGAAACGCTTTAAAGCTTAAGTCTATGGAAAACCATTGAAACTTTGAATGGCCATATCTCCGTAACGGCGTGGCGAATCCGCACCAAATTCGGGGGATCTCTTCAGCTCAAGGAACCCTCTCGAACGCGAATCGAGTGTACGTCTCGAGGACCTCTTTCGAATGAGACCACCTCCGCGTGTATAGCCCCCGGGGTTCGGGTGGTTAAATTCGCGGTCCGGCGCCGACCGATCTAGCGATCCCGGGGGGCTACCGACGCGCGGAGGGTGGCGTTCGAGAGGGCTCCTCGAGCTGAAGGGATCCCCCGAATTCGGTGGCGATCCGCCGGCGCGTTCACGAGATAGTGACACCAGCCAAACACTTTTTTTTTGCTTGGTTGGAACAGCAGCTACGCTAATTATGTTTCTATTTGTTCCTCTGTTTTTTGCCACGGGATTGACATCCCGTGGTAACTAGGATTTACACAAGCTTCAGTCTGGATCCAGAACACCTGAGAAGAGATGATGCCAACCCCTCA
>NW_015555743.1:881373-881453 GCF_001515605.1 Sinocyclocheilus anshuiensis | reverse complement strand
AGCACATTGTGCACATTGTAACGCAGTGTTACAACGTGCCCCATCTGCGCAACTGGAATTTAAAACTGGTCTGCTAGTAA
>NW_015555743.1:880205-881331 GCF_001515605.1 Sinocyclocheilus anshuiensis | reverse complement strand
TAAAAAACTATCTGAACTGATAAATAACAGATTGGAGATTAAAATAATAGCAGATTTGTCTCATTTTAAATGAATAATAAAAACGGAGATAAAAAATGTACTTAAGCCAGAATTTAAATGTTACTATGGTAAAATAAATATTCAAACCACGTGTGTTACAACTAACTACTTTGTACTTTGTGCATCGCACTCATCGCAAGTTTATTGTTACATTTTTAAATGCCCTTACATATCCCATTATAAGTTATAAGTGTTTGATCACCACATTTGAGTGATCATTGCAAAAAATGTGATGGGAAAGTGTCCAAACTTTTGACTGGTACTGTACTATAATATACACAAAGAATATCGGCCGATATATCGATATCAGCCTTTTTTTTACTCTCTAATATCGGTATCGGCCCCAAAAAACCCATATCGGTCGGGCTCTACTATGAACTAACTTTAATGATTAATATTAGGGATGCACCGATATCACTTTTTCCAGTACATTTATTTTTGGTACTTGCCGATACCGAGTACCGATACCGATATTGTCATTGCATTTGTAAATGTTTTAAATATTGGGTACAAAACAGTTTACTTTATTTTGCTATCCTCACTTACATAAATGAACTATAGCGTCCTGCACCCACTAGTAAAAAAAATATAAAGTGAAGTGTGAAGTGACATGTGGCCAAGTATGGTGACCCATACTAGGAATTAGTGCTCTGCATTTAACCCATCCAAAGTGTATTCCAAAGCCACTCATATAATGCAGAAACACTCAAGCAAGCAAAACACGTGCAACGCGTGCACTTATTTGTACTGATGCAGAATGAGAGGACAGTATACAGCCCAGCGCATTTCACACAGGCTGCTAGTTTCACTTTCGCCAGAAAGTAGTGTATGCCTAAGATTGAAAATAAATGATGTTTATAGTGAATGCCCCTATAAATAGTCTTATTTTTACGATTTAGTTTTAATCCAAATGATGCGTGTGCTAAGTGAGTGAACATCAAAGATCACATAACAGAATTGCGCGCTCTCTCTGTCTCTGTCTCTCTCTCTCTCTCTCTCGCTGTCTCTCTGTCTCTCTCTGTCTCTGTCTCTCTCTCTCTCTCTCTCTCTCTCGCTCTCTCTCTCC
>NW_015555743.1:877584-880134 GCF_001515605.1 Sinocyclocheilus anshuiensis | reverse complement strand
ATATGGCACTTATCACATGTTGTGTGGTATCGGCGTTTGGTATCGGGGCATTTTAATGAGTACGAGTACAGAAGCTCAGTATCGGTATCGGTGCATCCCTAATTAATATAATAATTAATATTTTTATTCATTTACAAAGTATGGTTCACTTATGTTTTTGTTTTTTTTTAATAGTAAAGCACTATTTTAGTTTTCGTTCAGTATTCATTTTAAAATCTATCGGGTGATTAATCGGTATCGGCCAGTGTGGTCCAACTTAGCTATCAATATCGGTAAAATCCACAATCGGTCGACCTCTAATCATAAACACTGTTTTTACTGTTCACTGCACTTTGTTTTTCCTTCTTAGTTATTTACCTATAGCACTCATGAGTCTTGCAAATTCAGAAAAAACAGTTTACTCCCACGTTTCAAATTAAGGTGGATATGACAGGTGGCTGAAATATTAGAGAAAGTTCTTCATAAAAGATTTCCTTTATAATATATACAAGAATGCATTGTCAAGTCAGTTTTGATTTAATGTTTTCTTCACATTCTCAGTGTTTTTGGGTACCTTAGTGGCAGCCTTTAATGCGCTCCTGAAGCTCTGCAGCGCTGCGTTATTGTGTCGGCTCTGCAGCGCCGCATGTCCAGCTGCGGTCAGTCTCTGGATCTCCAGCTGAGCGTCGGTCTCCTCCACATCAGCTCTGTCCGTCCCGCTCCGCTCCGCTTTCTTCTTCTTCTGCTTCTCTCGAGCATCTCTGACTGGAGACCCATCAGAGGCCATGAACTCAGAGTAGATCACAGCTGAGAGACATGATGCTCAACCTGAACACACACACACGTTGTGTTTCCATGTTTTATGGGAACTCTCCATAGGCGTAATGGTTTTTATACTGTACAAACTGTATTTTCTATTGCCCTCCACCAACCCTACACCTAAACCTACCCCTCACAGGAAACTGCTGCCAGTTTTTGAATTTCATAAAACACCGTTTTGTATGTTTTTTAAGCCTTTTGTTTTACGGGGACACATTTGTGTCCTCATAAACCATGTTTACGTTGTAGTACCCATGTCATTATACACATTTGTGTCCTCATAAACCACATATACCTGTACACTCTCTCACACACACACACACACACACACACTCTCACACACACACACACCAGGATATTATGTGAGAGATTTATATGAAATGTTTGTGTAAAAAAAAAAGAAACAAAGTCTGTACTACTGTACTATTTTTCAGGTAACGTTACTTTTTGTTTGACTGAAGATGTATTAAAGACAGCTGGTGTGTTAATACGTTACGTTAGACAACTTTATAACCAAGATAACCGCGTTATAAAGTCCCATTCTGAGGGGGGGAAGACTAAGTTATTTTCTTAAAACTGCGAGTTTATATCTCGCAATTATGACTTTTTTTTTCTTATATCGCAATTTTGAGAAAAAGTCAGAAACCTTTATTATAATTTTTTTCATTCAATGGCGGATCGGCCTTCCATACTTAACGCACATAGATATTTATAACCTCACCTTGAATGACTGATGTCTGTTCGAAACAAGTCGTAGTAGTCAGGGTTTTGAATTGAAGATGTTGATAATTTCATCATAATCCACATTTTCTGTTAGTACAGATGGCTGTTCTAGTCATTTTTACGATAAACACTAACTTTACCTGACAGAACTTTGAGCGCGAAAAATATAACGTAACTTACTGGCGTAACGTAAGACACTAATTAGCATATTACTATTATTATTATTATTATTATTATTATTATTATTACATAGTTCTAATGAAACACGACAACGCAGATTACATTTAAAGTAGTTAATGCAGAATTTAAACGCCAATTTTTTTTTTTATGTATTTCCCATAGACAGGTATTTCCATAGATCTGACTGGATGGGCAAGCTGTCAATCAGACCCGTAGCTCCGCCCCTCGCGATAAAATATTCCATATGAATTATTATGAAACTTAAATTAAATGCAAAGTAAATTGTATGACCCAGAACTGACTTTAAAGAATTCAAGTTACGAAAATAAAAGGTGAAACTGAAACACAGTGCGTAGTTTTAACGTGTGTTAATGGCAGAGAGGATTCACACTTCACTAATTAATCATTCATCAGTCTTCTAGAGTGTCACTAAAACACACAGTTACCACAGCAAACTAATGACTCATTACACACAATATAAAGAATGCGCGTCATAACAATACAGTAAACCACATCACATACTTAATAAAACTATAACAGACGTATAACACACTTATAAGCTGGAGTTTGTCTCTAAAGGAGGTTCACAGTCACTTACAGGAACAATCCCCGGATGATAGGCGTGTTCGATGCTCCGATATTCCTGCTTTAGAATCATTCTGAGCTTATCTGTGTGTAAACAACAGGTGAGCAGACAGACAGGTGTCTCTCTCTCCGCACACCTGAGTAGGTGCTGATCACACCGTTTACATCCGTCGCCATGGAAACTCCATCAGTGACGTTTCCAAGACGGTAACCGCTTTCTTCTGTGAGCATCTATATTTATTTATCATTTACCTACATTATATA
>NW_015555743.1:876543-877128 GCF_001515605.1 Sinocyclocheilus anshuiensis | reverse complement strand
AATACGCTTTAAACCTTCTTATAGTCGTTTACACGATTAACCACGATGAACTGTTATCCTCTGGTTTATTTGTTGACAACTGTTTTAGACTACAGTACCCATAATGCGCAGCGGCTCTTCCTGCCGTCATCAGATGGGTGGAGCCGCGCGGCAGCCAATGAGAAGCGGGCGGGATATTCAAACCGTAAACAACTGACAGGCGGGAGCGTTCGCGTTTTCAGGCGTCGTTTATCATTAAATTATTAATCAGAGCCGAATGAGAGTTTAATCTTAGATATCGATATAGATGCATTAGATATTTATTGAACACTACAGAGCGAGAGCGTCACTAATTCAGTCACACACTTCAGACAGAAACGGTTTGATAAGAAGTACATCGCGTCGCTTGTCGGAGATCAGCGCGTGCGTTTGTATTGATCTATCGGAATATTGATCAGATATTGACAACACAGAGATGGGGGACGGTGTTCAGGTTCGGTCTGGCTGTAAGTAACTTACTGAAAAAATAACAAATTTCACCTGAAGTGTGTGTGTGTGTGTGTGTGTGTGTGTGTGTGTGTGTGTGTGTGTGTGTGTGTGTGTGTG
>NW_015555743.1:875716-876470 GCF_001515605.1 Sinocyclocheilus anshuiensis | reverse complement strand
TGTGTGTGTGTGTGTGTGTGTACACGTGTGTACGTGTGTACACACACGTACCTATTTAACCATATTTTGGGGACAAATTGTACCCAAAAGTGAGGTTAACCTGACAAAATCTCCAATAACTTCCCTTTGGGGGCATCCTCATTTGTAAAACTGGTATAAAAAATAAAGTAAACAAAGTTTTTTATTAACTTGTAAAAATGCAGAAAGTTTTCTGTGAGGGGTAAGTTAGGGTTAGCTTATTAAAACTATAACTGTCTGTATATAAAAAACAATGGAAGTCTATTTAATGTCCCCATTTTGTGTGTGTGATTGCCATGTTAAATGTGTTTGAGATTTAATGTTAAACATGACTGAGGTTTTGTATTGAATGTGATTGAGGTTTTGTATTGAGGTCGAATGTGGTTTTTGTTCACTGCTGATGTTGGTTTCAGATGAGCGTCTGACCGCAGAGGAGATGGATGAACAGAGGATTCAGAATGTGGCTTATCAATACCTGTGCCGTCTGGAGGAGGCCAAGAGGTGCAAAACACACACACACTCTCACTCACACACACACACTCTCACTCACACACACACACTCACTCACTCACACACTCACACTCACTCACTCACTCTCTCACACACACACTCACTCACACACACTTACACACACTCACTCACTCACACTCTCACTCACACACACTCACTCACACTCTCACTCACACACACTCACACTCACTCACACTCACTCACACACTCACACACTCACTCTCAC
>NW_015555743.1:873770-875622 GCF_001515605.1 Sinocyclocheilus anshuiensis | reverse complement strand
CTCACACACACACTCTCTCTCTCACACACACACTCTCACACACACTCACAGGTTCTGCTGTCAGTTTCTCTGCTGTGAGGTGTGTGTGTGTCTGTGTTTTTGGTGTCTTTTCATCCATAAAGTGTTCTAACAATCAGTTTTGAAATGATTTTGATAATCAGTGCTCTATAAAATAAAACAAAAGGGCCTCAGATGACCACCAAGAGAACTGTATACAGCTATAAGTTTAATAAATCAGATAAAGAAACCAAAACTTATTTGAAGTATTTAATTGAAAAGCGGGTTATTCCACATCGGGTTCAGTGCTGTCACTCAAACGACATCCAAGTTGAAGATTGTACAAACCAAAAGTTATAAATGATTGATATACACTCAAACCAAAATGTATTCAGACACCTTCAAAATCTCTCACATTATCAGTTTATTCGCTATAGTTTAGGAAATAGTAACTTTGATAGAAAGGTATGTAACAACGTGTCAAATAAATTTTACTGGTAGTCCACTGTATGAAGAATTTTTGGGTATAATATGTCACATAGGACTCTATAGTGTCCTGCATCCACTTGTAAAAAAAAATATCAAAAATTATATCTGGTGTCTGTATAATTTTTGGTTTGACTGTGTTGGGTGAAGAAAGGGAACGATATAAGAGCACAGAACCAAATCATCAATAATAACACCATTGCCCGCTCATTTATTAGTTGATGAGTTATTGCAGTGTTAAACTGAAGCTGTGGAAGCACCTGTAAGGTGTCTGCTGTCTGCAGGTGGATGGAGGCGTGTCTGAAGGAGGAGTTACCTGCTCCCACTGAGCTGGAGGAGGCGCTGAGGAACGGTGTTTATCTGGCTAAACTCGGACACTGCTTCGCTCCTCGCGTGGTTACGCTGAAGAAGATTTACGATCTGGACCAGCAGCGATACAAGGTTTCATGACTGCGATAATATACATGTGCCTTTGGCATAGGGCTGCACGACTATGACAGAAATCATAATTATCGATTATTCCCTTGAACTTGTAATTGCGATTATTCATTTACATTGAATGATGTTTATACCATTGTTTGATGCAACTGCGTGCCGTATTTTTATATGAAATTAAACAAGCTGAAAACACTCTTAACTGAACAACCTTTAGTGCTTTTCTATAGTATTAAGCCTCAAATGTCAACTATACATCGGATTGGTTTCTTTCAATTATTAAAAAAGTAAGAATATGAATGGTATTATAGTGTTATACTAATGGAAAAACCCTTAAGATAACATGTAGAAAGAAAGAAAAACGCATCTTAAGCATGCAGGATAACATAAGTGGACTTTGAACGATTACGTAATTGTAGCTTCATAATTGTAATCGCGATTAGAAATTCGATTAATTGTGCAGCCCTACTTTGGCATCAGTGGGTTATGTATCTCTGCAAAAAAATGATTTTTTTCTTCAGGATTTCTATCCTGTTTTCCAGCAGAAAGAGGTAAACATTCTAAATCCAACATAAAATCAAAATTGCATAAAAATATAAAGTCTTGTTTTCTGAAAAATGTATCAAATAAGAACAAATATGTGTCACTGGGTCAAAATAAACTTAATTCAAAGCATAAACTCACTTCATTTTGATGCATTTTTTAGACAGCAAGACTTTATATCTTATGTCATTTTGCTTTTTAAGTAAATGTATTTGTTTTAAGAATGTTTAGGTATTTGTACTAGACAACAAGCAAGAAAATTGTTATTTTCAGTGTTTAAAGGAATAGTTCAATTAAAAATGATAATTCTGTCATCATTTAGTCACTCTCATTTTGTTCCAAACCAGTATGAACACAAAAGAAGATATTTTGAAGAACCAAATAATGTTGG
>NW_015555743.1:872223-873760 GCF_001515605.1 Sinocyclocheilus anshuiensis | reverse complement strand
TTTTTTTTTTTTTTTTTTTTTTTTGTCCATACACTGCAAAAACTGAAGTTTATCCTCATTGTTTTCCAACACAAATATCTTAAACTTCTTAAATCAAGACGCATTTTTTTGGAGATGCAAAATGACGAGATATTAGGTCTTGTTTTCTGAGAAGCGCATTAAAATTGAGTGAGTTTTTTGCTGAAAACAAGAACAAATGTCTGCTCATTGGTCAGAAAAAACACTTGCGTTCCCTTTGAAGTTTATTTTTCAGACTCTATTGGCAAATACATGAGCCTGCAGCACAAAAGCAGTCTTAAGTCGCTGGGGTATATTTGTAGCAATAGCCAACAATACATTGTATGGGTCAAAATGATTGATTTTTCTTTTATGCCAAAAATCATTAGGATATTAAGTAAAGATCATGTTCCATGAAGATATTTTGTAAGTTTCCTACCGTAAATATATCAAAACTTAATTTTTGATTAGTAATGTGCATTGCCAAGAACTTCATTTGGACAACTTTAAAGATGATTTTCTCAATATTTAGATTTTTTTGCACCCTCAGATTCCAGATTTTCAAATATTGTTCTATCCTAACAAACCATACATCAATGGAATGCTTAATTTATTCAACTTTCAGATGATGCATACATCTCAATAAAAAAAAAAAGACCCTTATTACTGGTTTTGTGCTCCAGGGTCACATATTTGTTCTCGCTTAAAATTTGGATATATTTTTCAGAAAACAAGACTTAATATCTTAAGTTATTTTGCTTTTTTAAATAAATTAATGTTAAGATTTTTGAACTGGAAAATTAGACAAAAATGAATTAGAGATACATTTTTTGTACTCTATATTTTTGTAGTGTTTATAAGTGTTCAAAACATTCTTCAAAATATCACAGAAGAAAAAGTCACACAGGTTTGGAAGCACATGAGGGGAGTATGATGATAATTTTTTGGGTACACTGTTCCTTTAGGAGGCAGAAATGACAGGGTAGTGATTGATTGTGCAGTTCTGTCCTCAGTGAGATCTTGCATTGCTGTCGTTGATGTTAAACATGATCTGATGTCTCATGCTCAGGCCTCTGGGCTTCAGTTCCGTCACACGGACAACATCAACCACTGGAGGAGCGCCATGATGGAGGTCGGCCTGCCGACGGTAAACCACACTCTTCTGCTTGCGTTTTATCCCATGATGCCTCTGCAATCGCTCTACCGCACAAACATGAACTCTAATGAATAGGGATGTAACGATTAACCGCGAGTCGTTGAAAATCGATTTAAATATGTGACGATTCAAATAGGTTGAGATGCTAAACAAATCGCTATCAGTTAGGGTTAGGAGTTTATATGAATGTATGTCTGAGGGGAACTTACTGTGTTTCGATGGTATTTTTTCTTTTCCTCTTGCCTCTGTATAACGCATATTAAAGTTCATAAGTGCAGCTCTGCTTTGTTTACAGCGGTAACCAAGGAAACCCTGTATCATTGCTGTTCATAAGCGCAGCTCTGCTTTGTTTACAGCGGTAACCAAGGAAACACTGTATCATTG
>NW_015555743.1:866955-872188 GCF_001515605.1 Sinocyclocheilus anshuiensis | reverse complement strand
GTCTTTAGAAAAGTTTAGATGGTATTTTTTCTTTTCATCTTGCCTCTGTATAATGCATATTAAAGTTCATAAGTTAGGTGCGCTGCTTTGTTTACAGCGGAAACCAAGGAAACGCTTTACGCGCCACCTGCTGGCAGAGAGTGAATCTGCGTCTCGTTCAGCTTGTCCGCTGTTTCATGCAGATATTTTTTATGTATAGTTTCACAAAACTGAAGTCAAACCATTCTGTTTTTGCTTCAGATTTCGAAATTATACAACCTAATTTAGATTAAAAACTGTTCATGTTGCATGTATGCAGCATCTTTGTTTGGATCGTGATTAAAATGCAGTGGTTGCCTCGTGAATCGAATCGTGAGTTGAGTGAATCGTTACATCCCTACTAATGAACGTTGCACATTACTGAAGATGATTCCTGATGCGTTTTCTGCAGATCTTTCATCCGGAGACGACGGATGTGTACGACAAGAAGAACATGCCGAGAGCCGTTTACTGCATTCACGCGCTGAGGTCTGGATCAGAGATGATTATAATCAGATTCTGTGTGTTTCACTGCAGTTTGAGCTCGTGTTATAACCGATTCCCTGCTTTCTGATCTCTCGTGTTAGTTTGTTCCTGTTTCGTTTGGGACTCGCCCCTCAGATCCACGACCTCTGCGGAAAGGTCAAGTTCACAGGTGAATCTCTACACAGCAGTTTCTCATCAGAGCTGTTTCTACATTGCGTGTTTGACCGATCAGCATCCAGAAGCACAACTGTCGGTTTTCTAAAGCCTTTGAAATGTTCTGCAGAGGAGGAGATCAATAACATGAAGCGGGAGCTGGATAAATACGGCATTCAGATGCCAGCGTTCAGTAAGATCGGAGGAATCCTGGCTAACGAGCTCTCTGTGGACGAGGCCGCAGGTAAAACGCATGCCTGCACTGCAAAAACTCATGCTTTTTCTCAGGATCTTTGCAATTTAATAAATAATAACATCTATAAAGCACCCTTCTAATAACTTCATGCAACTAAAATAAATGGGTAAATAAAATACAGAAGTTATGCATCCAGATCAGTTTGACTTGTAATTATTGATATTTTATTAGTAGTATTTATTAAGATTTATTGTTAAAACTCAGTTTTTATTTTAATTATTAATTATTTTGTTAAACTTTAATTTTGTGTATTTTTGTCATTGTTTTAGTAGTTCTTTTATGTCTATATAGTTCATTTTTATTTCAATTTTAGTACATCAGGTTAAACTAAATTAAAATGAGATACTGCTGAAATAAAATGTTTTTTTTTTTTATGTTTTACTTCAGTTAACATTTATTATATTTCAAGCGGATTTAGATTTAATTTTAGTTAACTATAATAACCCTGATGCAGATCAATACATTTAAATTCTTTCTTGTTTTTTAGTACAAATATCTAAGCTTTCTTAAATCAAGATACACTGAGATGCAAAATGGCATAAGATAGGTTTTGAGAAACTGATTAAAAAGAAGTGAATTTATGCTTAAAAAAACAAGATTAAATATCTGAAAGTCAGAAGAATAAGAGAAAATTTTCTTTTTCTGACCTCATTGACATATATATGTTTTGTTTATGAATTTTTTGCCAAGTAAATGTATCTTTAGATGCTTGTACAAGATTAAAAATACTGAGGAAGAACTGCAGTGTGATCAGAACTAATGTTTACAAGTATTACAAGTAAGAGCCGAATGTGTGGCACAGAAAAACACACTTGATTTTTAAACACAAGTGAGTGTTGAGCCGAATGATGTGTGTGCAGTGCATGCGGCTGTGATCGCCATCAACGAGGCGGTGGATCGTGGCTGTGTGGAGGTCACAGGTCAAGCCCTGAGGAACCCCAGTGCTGCACTGAACGGTCTGCAGGACTCACTCGTGCTCGTGTATCAGGAGATGCTGCGGCAGGCGCGCCTTCAGAAAGCAGCGCGAGCGCGGACACACGTGAGAGCCTCACACCAGCACACACTCGTGAGAGAGAAACGGACTGCTGCGGAGCGGATGGCAATGATTCTGTGTGTTTCAGGCAAACGGATCAGCAGAGAAAGACATCTATGAGGAATATCTGACGCAGAGAGAAATACAAGACTCCATCAGCAGAGTCAACTGTGAGTCTGTGATGCAAAACATGTCTGGGTCATATTTCGCCACAAAATCAAAATGAAAAATATAGGAAATTTGCACAAGTACATTTTTATTCATTTATTTTTTTTAGAACCATTACGATTTTTTTACTCAATTGATTATTATTATTAAATATTATTACTATTATTTTTATTATAACGCTGTTGTTGTTAATAGTAACAACAAAACAACTTATTTTATTACTATTTCAATTATTATTATTTTTTACCGTCTTATTCTTAATAGTTTTGTTATTACTTATTATTATTATTGTTGTTGGTTTTTAATTCTTATATTGTTGTTGTTGTTGTTGTTAACAAAACAATAACTGTTTATCAGTATTTCAATTATTGTTTTGTTTTTTTCATTCATTTTTAATTTTTCGTTATAATATTAATAATAATAACATAAAACGCTTATTATAATATATTATTAAATATTATTGTTATTATTACTAAATAATAACTAATATTATACAACCTTTTTTTTTTTTTTTTTTTAATGTTCATTCATTTTCAAACAAATTACAAACATATCTTAAAATCAAACAAATGATATTATGGCTCACCACTTCAATAAATCAATCTGAGAAAGAAATTAAATGGGGAATGACATAATTGTACAAACAATATGCCTTGCATAATTAAACCTCATTAAA
Organism: Sinocyclocheilus anshuiensis; assembly: GCF_001515605.1. Lineage (NCBI taxonomy): Eukaryota > Metazoa > Chordata > Actinopteri > Cypriniformes > Cyprinidae > Sinocyclocheilus > Sinocyclocheilus anshuiensis. The sequence goes on along the minus strand of NW_015555743.1, from coordinate 869,398 downwards.
CAAACCCTCTAATAAGAATAGAGAATATATTTAAGCCCATATATATATCAAAAATAGATCCCACCTTCTATGAAATATGACATCTTTGCTATAGGTTAAGTAATATTCAAGTATAACCCTGTGCCCTTGAAGGGGCTTTATCCATCAACCAGTTCAAAAGAATACATTTTCTTGCACAAAATGTTAGGAACTTGCAAAGTGTCTTTTTATGTTCGTCTACAATAATGTCATCAACATATGTTTTGGATCACAGCCAATATTAATAGATAACATAACATTAAGTTCTTGTTCAACCATAACCCCAAACTTCTGAGTCTCCCTACAATGACTGAGATCTCCTTATAAATATTAGCTCTGTGCAAGATTTTATTATTGCTATTTCAATTATTATTTTTCATTTTTTATCTTATTGTTGTAATAATGAAAAAATAACGTTAACACTTTATTTTAGGGTCTCTTAACTAGTTGCTTATTAGCATGCATATTACTAGAATATTAGCCATTTATTAGTAGTAATTAAGCATATATTAATGCCTTATTCTACGTCCCTAATCCTACCTAATACCTAAACTTAACAACTACCTTACTAACGATTAATAAGCAGCAAATTAGGAATTTATTGAGGGAAAAGTTGTAGTTAATAGTGAATAAGTGTTCCCTATTCTAAAGTGTTACCAAAATAACAACAAAACTATTAATGATGATAATAATAACAGCATACTATCTCATGGCAGTTTCTCTTTACAGTAATGAAAATTATGTGCTTAATTATGACTAATTGCATTGTGATGTTCATCTAAGTGACTTATCACAATGTAAACATAATGCAAAAAATCTTAATATTCCTAAAAACAGACTTAATTTTCATGAAGCTCTCTGCCTCTCTGCTGTGTTTTCATTGAGAGGAGTTTGCTGTTGGACGATGACCGTGTGTGTGCGTGTGTGCGTGTGTGTGTGTGCCTGTGCGTGTGCCTGTGTGTGTGTCTCTGTCTGTGTGTGTGTGTGTGTGTGTGTGTGTCTGTGTGTGTGTGTGTGTGCCTGTGTGTGTGTGTGTGTGTGTCTCTGTGTGTGTGCCTGTGTGTGTGTGTGTGTGTGTCTCTGTGTGTGTGCCTGTGTGTGTGTGTGTGTGTGTCTCTGTGTGTGTGCCTGTGTGTGTGTGTGTGTGTGTCTCTGTGTGTGTGCCTGTGTGTGTGTGTGTGTGTGTCTCTGTGTGTGTGCCTGTGTGTGTGTGTGTGTGTGTCTCTGTGTGTGTGCCTGTGTGTGTGTGTGTGTGTGTCTCTGTGTGTGTGCCTGTGTGTGTGTGTGTGTGTGTCTCTGTGTGTGTGCCTGTGTGTGTGTGTGTGTGTGTCTCTGTGTGTGTGCCTGTGTGTGTGTGTGTGTGTGTCTCTGTGTGTGTGCCTGTGTGTGTGTGTGTGTGTGTCTCTGTGTGTGTGCCTGTGTGTGTGTGTGTGTGTGTCTCTGTGTGTGTGCCTGTGTGTGTGTGTGTGTGTGTCTCTGTGTGTGTGCCTGTGTGTGTGTGTGTGTGTGTCTCTGTGTGTGTGCCTGTGTGTGTGTGTGTGTGTGTCTCTGTGTGTGTGCCTGTGTGTGTGTGTGTGTGTGTCTCTGTGTGTGTGTGTGTGTCTCTCTGTGTGCGTGTGTGCCTGTGTACGTGTGTGCCTGTGCGTGTGTGCCTGTGTGCGTGTGTGCCTGTGTGCGTGTGTGTGTGTGTGCAGTGCGGGCGGCGGTGGAGCGGGTGGACGAGGCGCTGGACTGCAGTGATTCTCTGGCGCTCTTCAGTGCTCTGCAGAACTCCAGTCTGGCGCTCACAGGACTGATCCGAGATCACGCCGGCTGGTATCTGGAGCAGCTGACCTCTGACCGAGAGCAGAAAGCCCTGGTGAGACACTCGCTATCATCTCACACACTCACACACACACCATACACCACTGACTGAGGTGTGTTTGTGTCAGGATCTGGGCTGTGTGGATCCTCTGGAGAGAGATGAGCTGCAGGAGGGCATCAGTGTGGCCAATGAGGAGGCGCAGAGAGACCGAACCTGTCAGTGATGCATCTAAAACACTCTTGTATTAATGCAGGCCTGTTCATTAGTGTGAGCTGTGGAGGCCAGTCCGTGGTGTTAAAGTGTGAGTTTGTGTGTGTGTGTGTGTGTGCAGTGCAGCAGGCGGTGTGTAAAATAAATGAGGCCGTGCAGCGTGGAGAAGCTCGTCAGACGGTGCGAGCTCTAATGAATCCAGATGCTCATCTGCCAGACGTTTATCCGTTTGCTGCAGAACTTTATCAGAGAGAGCTGGCACCACTGCAGCGCCAGTGTCCACAGGTAACACACTCACACATACACACTCTCTCACACACACACTCACTCACACTCTCTCACACACACACACATACACACTCTCACACACACTCTCACTCACTCACTCACACACTCACTCACACACACACA
>NW_015555743.1:858372-866087 GCF_001515605.1 Sinocyclocheilus anshuiensis | reverse complement strand
CAGTCACACACTCACTCACACACTCACACACACACACACACACACTCACGCGCACGCACGCACGCACGCTCGCTCACTCACACACTCACACACTCACACACACGCTCGCTCGCTCGCTCACTCACTCTCTCACTCTCTCACTCACACTCACACTCACACTCACACTCACTCACACACTCACACACCCACACACTCACTCACTCACTCACTCACTCACTCACTCACTCACACACACACACACTCTTACACACACACTCACTCACTCACTCACACACACACTCTTACACACACTCTCTCTCACACACACACACACACTCACTCACTGTGTGTGTGTCTGTGCGCTGAACCGACTAAATAAAAAGAGAGAGCAAGCTTTGTGTTTGTGTGCGTGTGTGTGCGTGCGTGTGCGTGCGTGCGTGTGCGTGCGTGTGTGTGCGTGCATGTGTGTGCGTGCATGTGTGTGCGTGTGTGTGTGTGCGTGCGTGTGTGTGTGTGTGCAGGGGGAGCTGCAGCAGGAGGAGTTGTTTGTTGCGGTGGAGATGTTGTCTGCGGTGGCTCTGGTTAATCAGGCCGTGGAGGTTCAAGACTTCAGTGCGTTCAGTGCTACACTGCTCAGTCCTGCAGCTGGACTCGCCGACATCGATGACAGTCTGATGCAGAGGTCTGACCACTCACTCATCAAAACCTGTTTCACTCGATCTCCTGCACGCCTTCTGTCTCTGATTGATAGTTTAGAGCGTTTTATCCAGTCGAAGCTCTTTTAGTGTAACTGTACAAACGTCCAGCTTCAGCTCGAGCTTCTCGTGTCAAATCTTGACTGATTTTTATCAAGTAAAGGTCAGAATAACTGCAGTAATATCTCCAGATGAACACTTACTGGACTGAAGCAGCTCAGCTTTACTTGATTCTCCATCAATCATGTTTTAGAGTCTCAAATCTGATCCTCAGGATCTTTTGAGGAGCGTTTGTTTCCAGAAGCTTTACTTTCACTGTTCCTCAGCGGAGGAATGATCTTCACAAGCCTCCAGAACATCTCACATCTTCTGAGGAGCCTTTATTTCTTCAGCTCTCAATCACTGCATTATATGTTTGGAGCATTTCACTCTCATCTTACTGAGACAGATTACTGCAGATATAGAGACGACTGATATTTAGAACATTTTATGTCAGTATCTGCTGTATATTTTTGACAGTTTGAGTCTCTGAATAAAATTGAGCTTCATATTCTCACTATATAGGACTAGATGAGCCATAAAAGCCTGATGGAGCAAATATGACACAAAACATGTATTTTTTTTTTTTTTTTTGATTTTGTCTAAAGATTCAATAAACTGTACCATTTCAAAAAATGTGATGATTATTTCATATGTCAAACTGTTCGTGTGTGTGTGTGTGTGTGTGTAGGTATTTCGAGCAGCTGTGTGAGCTGAAGAGGAGGGCAGGTAAAGCTCTTCTCAGCTGGAACGATCTGCAGACGGGACTGAACGCCGTCAACTCGGCTGCTCACGAGGAACATGAACGTCAGTTCATCACAAATGTGATTTTAAAGTGATTATAATAATTAGTCAGCAGCATTAGTGACGCTCTGACTGTTGATCTCCGCAGAGATTCTCACCATCGGTCTGATCAATCAGGCTCTGAGCCACAGCGATCCTCAGAAGACAAAAACAATTGTTTTTTTTTTTTTTTTTTGATTTTGTCTAAAGATTCAATAAACTGTACCATTTCAAAAAATGTGATGATTATTTCATATGTCAAACTGTTCGTGTGTGTGTGTGTGTGTGTGTAGGTATTTCGAGCAGCTGTGTGAGCTGAAGAGGAGGGCAGGTAAAGCTCTTCTCAGCTGGAACGATCTGCAGACGGGACTGAACGCCGTCAACTCGGCTGCTCACGAGGAACATGAACGTCAGTTCATCACAAATGTGATTTTAAAGTGATTATAATAATTAGTCAGCAGCATTAGTGACGCTCTGACTGTTGATCTCCGCAGAGATTCTCACCATCGGTCTGATCAATCAGGCTCTGAGCCACAGCGATCCTCAGAAGACGCTCTCGGCGCTAATGCTGCCCTCCAGCGGCCTGCAGGACATCTTCCCGCTCAACGCCAGACGCTACCATGATGTGCTGACCCAAGCCAAACGACGCAAGGCTGAGGTAACCCCTTCATTAATCACTGCTGGTTTACTGCACTGCATCAGCATTGAGACCTGAGCCTTCTGTTGTTCAGTCATTCATTCATAAAGCTGCACTATAAGACTTTGTTCTCTTAATTGCCTTCTCTATATGCAAGTTACTTATAGTGTTGTGCTTCTGCACAAATAACTTGCATCAGAGCAGATGTCAATTTAATCAAGTCATACTGACAGTCAGAAGTACATCCTGCAAGGCATGTTTCTGAATAAAAATGCTGTCTAAACAATAGTGTTGGGTACCGAAAACCGGTACCTATGTAACCGGTATGTACTAGAACCAAATCCGAACGCAGATGACATGCCTGAGCGCTCGATTGAAATATTTGTCCTCTGGTTCTCCGAAACGGACGTAAGAAGCATCATCACCGGCACCACACGTGAAAAATAATTTCCCGACTGAGAAAACGCACGTGAACTCAGGTCGGAAAGCTCTAATAATACAAATCCAGCACATCTTTGCAGTAACGAGAGTGTCCATGTTGTTTTCACATTCCTCGGGAAATGAGAGCATCCGAGGAGCGCGTGAATGCAGTAATTACACTTGCTCTGGCGGCAGCAGGTAGCCTTCCATTAACTAAGCTAAACATGCTTAAACTAAAACGCCTAAAGCTAAACCTCCCTTGTGTTCACATTTCTAAACCTAAAGAGAACATTATAACCTTTTTACTCCACAACACCAGTCAAATACTTCCTTTTGTGATCTGAGGAGGCTTCTTGTCACAGAACGAGGCAGAAAATATGTTCCATAGGCTACTTTAAAAAGAATACATCGATTAGCAATGAATTATAAATATACTTAATTATTATGAAAATACCAGAGATGGCTTGAATAACACAGATAAACTATATTGTGGCAGTCGAGTGTTTATTGTCTTTGTTTTATCATTCAAAACGCTCATATGTTCTGTTTACTCAGTTACAGCTATAATAGCCATGCCTTTGTCCTTATAAGGGATTTCCTGGAGGGTCATGAGTTCTCTACTTCTGTGACTGGAGGTGTTGATTTTCTGTGCGAGGGCGCCCTCTGGCGTCCAGTATGAATTAAACAGACATCATGTGCTTATAGTGTTAATGGCCAATCCATCATTTTTGGGGGAATTTTTATTTAATTATTTTTTTAATAAGTATCGATTTGGCACCGGTATCGAAAAAAACGATACCCAACCCTACTAAACAAGTAACATTCTGATCTGACCTGTTCTTAAAACATAAAATAAATCACAATACTAACATTGAGATATAACATTTAATTAGTCAGATTAGAGAGAGGACTAGACAGAAAATGAGAACTATTTTATTAAGCTTTGGTTCAGAAATTGTAAATGTTAAAATACTGGTCATAATTTGTGTGCGGTTATGCTATGTTTAGATTTCAGAAATACAATCTCTAATTATTTTTGGATTTGCTCATTGCATGTTTTTATTACAATTATTACTTTTAAGTAAGAAAACAGGGTTATTATAGTTAACTAAAACTAAAGCCATAAAAACATTTGCATTTTCGTTACTTGAAATAAAATAGAAAGAACTTAAAAATGAAAAAACTTATATACATATTTAAAAGAAAAACTAAAATCCACGTAAAAAAAAGAAAAAAATCCAGAGTGCATCTTTAAATGTGTTAAATTTGATTGTACCTGAATCCTGAATAATAGGTTGCAGTCTCGCTGTGTATTTGGGGATGCTCTCGTTTCCATTCTGAACATGAATGAGGATGTTTTCTTGTGTAGCTGAGCCGTGATCCGGGAGCTGAGCTCTGGTTGGCTGACATTCAGGAAGCTGTGAGACTGGCCAATCAGGACACTCAGAAAGCGCTGAAGAGTGAGTGAATGCACACAAACACACATGATACGCTTGACACGCATAGTATAACTGCAAGGGTTTCTGATGGATAGAAGAAGAAAAAAGAAATTAATTCAAGGCAAGACACTAGAGGCAGTACCATTGCTTTTTACACACTGGTCGATTTAGATCTATTTTGCTTCCATAACATGCCTTTCTTCATACTAGTGGAAAGAAAATATCCAAAATACACGTTTAAGTGTATTTTTGTTATTGCACTTAATCTGTTTGTCAATTCCAATCCATATCTTTTTGTTCTTACATACACCAAACTGCAGTTTTATTCCTCTCTATATTCCGAAGGCTTTTATTGAGGGTTTTGTTCATAAATCATTCTGAACACTGATTTGTACGTTTTACTCCTAAAACTGTGGTGAAAATGTGTTTGTTTTCTGTCTGTTGACAGTATTTTCTGATTTATGGAGTGATAAAAAGAGAAATCCAGAATCCTCTCTGGAAAAATCTTAAACTCTAATATTTCAGTAAAATCAAACTGGAATTTTGAATCTGGCAATGTTCAGTGTATGCAAATTAGGGAATATTTAACCAGATATGGTCTTATTTGCATATTTAAACATTTTTAACTTTTCAGAAACTGGATAAGTGTGAAGTTTTTTGTTTTTCCCTTATTAAACCTGTAGTGTCTCGCCTTAAAGCGTAATTGTTACATGCCCTACAGCTTTAGATTGTAAGAGTTTATCACATCATTTTCAATCCTCACAAGGAAACAAACTCTGTGTCTGTGTGTGTGTGTGTGTGTGTGTGTGTGTGTGTGTGTGTGTGTGTGTGTGTGTGTGTGTTCTGTACAGTGTGTCTGGGTCTGGCGGCGGTCAATCAGGCTGTTAAAGAGGGCCGAGCGTCTCAGACGTTGCGTGTTCTGCGTCTGCCAGAGGTGGCGCTGCGGAGCGTGGTGTCCGGATGTGCTGATGGGTATCAGACGGAGCTGACCGCCCTGCTCCGCGCCAAAACACTGGAGGGTCAGTCCAACACAAACACACACACAACTAGAGCTCTGTTACACAACTGGACCAACAAACTTCTGCATTCAGTGTGTAACGTACAGGGATCTTTTTTGAAACAGGGTCAATTTTTTGAAATTGGAATTTTGAAAGCTGAATAAATAAGCTTTCCATTGATGTACCCCAGCGACTTAAGACTGCTTTTGTGCTCCAGGGTCACGTATAAGATCCGTAAAGTTGCGAAAATTAAAGTCTCAAACCCAAAGAGATATTCTTTCTGAAAGTTAAGACTCGTCCACGCCCTCCTAAAATGCCTCACGCCCCCTCAATATCTGCGTCACTGTGTTGGATGATTTGCATAACTCCGCCCAAATGTGTACGCGAAGAACAAAGGCGTAGCTTTTATTTTCGCTGTACTATTGTTGTCGTGGAGACGCTGTATGTTTCCAAATATGGTAAGGGGCGTAACATTTCATCACAGGCTTGAGGTATTCGACCAATCACAACGCACTGGATAGCTGGCCAATCAGAGCACACCTCGCTTTTCAGAACGATGAGCATGTAAAAATCGACATGTTTCAGAAAGACAGGGCAGAGAGGAGCCACAATAATGTACAGTATGTGGAAAATAATGTGTTTTTTGAACCTTAAACTACTAAACACATTGCATTACACCAAATACACAACATAATGTGTTTTTTAGCAGCATCATATGACTCCTTTAATATGGTCCCAGAAAACCTGTCGATCATGAGTGTAGGGTTTGGTGATGTTTAAGTGTGTGTTTGTATGTTGAGCAGGTGATAACAGAAGCCCGTGGATGACGACGAAGCTGCCGGAGAGCAGCTCTTACTTCTTTCATCTGCAGAAGCTGGAGGGCACCTGGGAAAGACCTCAAGGGTTCGTCCAGAACAGCACCTTGCTGACGCACGAGGAGATACAGGTGAGACACACACAAACACCTGAACCAGCAAAACGTGCTGAATCTGACATCCAGGGGCCAGTTGTTGAAAGTTAATCCAATCGGATTTTGGCCATCGGATTGTATCAAATCTTAAAAATGGGTTGTTCAAAATAAAACTGACGATCAGATCACGAAATCCAATCTTGGTTTGTGTTGCTCAAAACGTTTTAGTAAGATTGGGATAGTTTTGATCCAAAAAAACTGGATTGTTCTGATCCCAGCAGAACGGTGGATTTCGGGAACAAAAATTTTATAAAACTTTAAAATTGGTCCAAAAAAATACAACATTTGTAACATGTACCCCCGGTTTCACAGACAAGGCTTGAGCCTAGTCCCAGACTAAAATGTAAATCTGAGCTGTTTCAAATGAAAGAAACTTGCACCGACTGATCTTAAAATATATCAGTGCCTTTGTTTTGTCTCAAGATGCACACCACTAATGTTTTTTTCTAAGGCACGTTTATAAAAATTACTTAAAGGTGACCTATTATGCCCCTTTTTACAAGATGTCAAATAAGTCTCTGATGTCCCCAGAGTGTGTATGTGAAGTTTTAGCTAAAAATACCCTACAGATAATTTTTTATAGCTTGTTGAAATTGCCATTTTTAGGGTATGAGCCAAAACGCGCCGTTTTTTGTGTTTGTCCCTTTAAATGCAATCGAGCTGGTGCTCCCGCCTCCCCTTTCAGAAGAGGGCGGAGCTTCTAGAGCTCATGCACCAGCATGCCAGCAATAACAAAACACTCTCTCACGCACTGAAAATGTCTGCTAGTAGCGGTGTTCAGCCATATATGTTCGAACCGGTGTCATGCCGAATTCTGCACCCTGCCAGATTATTTATGAATTACACAGACGGGGAGCACGGCGCTATAAAAATAACAACAAAGCTGGTCTCATGGTGCTCATTGCTTTCATTTGCAATTTTTAACTACCACATTCCTATTCACGATCGTTCTGGCGGCACGTGAAGCCAGCATCAGTGAAAACAGACAGACAGTGGTAGCTTTAGCAACATTATTAGCCTTACAGAGTGCCAGGAAGGCAACTTGGAAAACAAACGCGTGATACTTACTACTTCTAGATGGCGTAACGAATTTCTGTAGAGTTGAGGGAGCATTTTCTTCGAATACAAAATGAGTCCACCTCGTCTTCGGCGGCTGAGATTTCGGGGGTAAATGGAGAGAGCTATGTGGATTAATACATCCAGCAACAGAACACCTAAAACGCTTGGGAGACATTCTCGTCAGTGCAGCAATGGCGGACTGTGTACAACTCTCTGTGAGCTCGCTCAGGGCAGTTCTATGTTCTATGTAATGTGACGATTGTGACGTCACATTAGCACCAATGCTAAAAATAGGCCATTGGGAGACGCTGCTTATTATTTATGGGGATTAAAGAAAAAAGGAGTGGGTGGATTTTTATCATTATAGACACACTGCCAACACACATTTATGTCCAAACACCTTGCAAAAGTGAATTTTGCATAATAGGTCTTCTTTAAATGTCCTAATTGAGCTATGGCCTAATCCTGGTTTAGGCTAAGCCCTGTCTGTGAAACCGGGCCGTAATATATCCACAAATCCCCAAACAGCTGTTAATATCAAACAAAAATATTATATTTAATTTAAAGTTTTTTTGTTTGTTTTTTTAATCACTGATTGTAAACTACATTGGCACAATCATCAGAGATGGACCAGTCAGATGTAGTTATTTGTGTAAATGCACTGCAAAACTAGAATGCAAAACATTGCCATCCTCC
>NW_015555743.1:848937-858154 GCF_001515605.1 Sinocyclocheilus anshuiensis | reverse complement strand
TCTAATTTTTTCCATCACCACCATGTCCCTTTAGGGGCTCCATAGAGCACTAGTAATCCAGATTTGGAAATCTAGAAAAGTGTGTATCTGGATCAGGGTGATCCAATCCAATTTTGCTTTGAAAACCCGGCACAAATGTAAGATGGGGTTACCTGATCCTTGATGGCAAAAAAACCCAGATCATTCTGATCCAAATTAGACTTTTTGATCAACTGGCCCCAGAGGTAACTGTGGATGTTTTCTGCCGCCCCCTGCAGGCCGTGTGCAGTAGCGTGACTGCGGCTCACAGCAGAGGTGTGCAGTGGAAGGCCAGTGAGCCGCTAGTGCTGCAGCTGCAGGCGCGCATGCGAGGATTCCTGCTGCGACAGAAGCTCGCCGAGCGCTTGCACTTCCTGAACACTCAGCTGCCTGCCGTCATCACCATCCAGGTGAGACTCACCTGTGCATCAACATGCACACACAAAACTTTGGTTTTAGTTGTTTATTTCACAAAACGCATTGTTTCAAAGCAGCTTCATGGTAAATCTTGATGTTAATGTTTATATTATTAGTTAAAGCTGCAGTCCGTAACTTTTGACGCTCTAGCGGTTAATAAACAGAACTGCGTGCATCTTGAGGAAGAACATTGCAGCCGGAGCTACTTGTCTCTGTTTATGTCTATGACGAATCACGCAGTTACTGGGCTACACTGCAGCGGTTCCTACCAGAACCAGTCTGAATATAAACACTTAATATAGGTGTACCTAGGGTTGCAAAGGGGTGGAAAATTTTCGGTAAGTTACCGGAAACTTTCCAAAAATCCCTGGAATATTCCAAAAAAAAGCCTGGAAAGTTTCCAAAATTTCTGGAATGTTTCCGAAATTTACTGGAAACTTTCCACCGTTTTGCAACACTAGGTGTACCACAGTGATTCATGATAAGCCGAAAACACAGTTTGGAAAATGGATTCATGATGCACTTGCTTTTTGTAAATTATGAACACAACAAATGTTACTGCAGCTTTAATATATATACATTTATAGGGGTGGGAATCTTTCAGTACCTCACGATTCGGTTCATTTTGATTCTTGGGGTCACAATTTGATTAAAAAGTCACGATTTTATCAAATTTTTTTGTGCACACTAGACATCAAACACACCAGTATTTTGATACAAAAACACAACAGTCTATAGTATGTGTAGTCCTGACTCAAGAAATCAGTGTTTCCTATTAACTATTACCTTCCTAATAAATCAGAAATATTTTACACTTCCCAATGTTCCCATAAAATAACAAAAGATCAATAATTAATATAATATTTTCTAAACACTTGCCTTTGCTGAAAATATGTGTTTGTTTTTCCTCCTCCATTGCTGCTGCGGTTTTGTTTCGACAACATCATATGTGACCCTGGAGCACAAAACCAGACTTAAGGGTCAATTTTTCTGAATAAATGAGCTTTCCATTGATGTATGGTTTGTTAGGATAGGACAATATATAGATACAACTATTTGAAAATCTGGAATCTGAGGGTGCAAAAAAATCTAAATATTGAGAAAATCATCTTTAAAGTTGTTCAAATTAAGTTCTTAGCAATGCATATTACTAATCAAAAATTCAGTTTTGATATATTTACGGTAGGAAATTTACAAAATATCTTCATGGAACATGATCTTTACTTAATATCCTAATGATTTTTGGCATAAAATAAAAATGGATCATTTTGACCCATACAGTGTATTGTTGGCTATTGCTACAAATATACCCCAGAGACTTAACACTGCTTTTGTGCTCCAGGGGCACATATTATTATTATTATTGTTGTTGTTATTATCAGTCTCACTGGAGGAGGTTCATTCAGCAGAGAGAGTATCACCGCAGACTGCAGCATCTCTACCAGAACTGGAGAGCCGTCGTCAAGGTAAAGCACAGTGCAATCAGACGAACAGAGAACATGTGTTTGTGTGTTTGGACTGACGTGATTCTCCCGCTCAGATCCAGGCCACGGTAAAGATGTGGCTCGCCCGCAGGAGATACCTCGCCCGCCTCGCTTACTTCAGGAGACACGTGAGGGTCACGCCTGCATCGTCACGAGCGTGTCTGCGTGTGGCGTGAGTCTTCACGTGTTTGTGTTTGATTTATCTGTCAGGTTGGAGCTATAATCCGGATCCAGGCGTTCTTCAGAGCCAGCAGGACCCGAGAGGAGTATCACTTACTGGGTCAGTCAATGCAAGCACACCTGAAGTCTCTCAATATTTGAGATTTTTCTTAAAATATTTGAGTCTCTTCTAGGGTTGGGAATCGAAAATCAATTCTAATTCCAGAATCGGATACCTAAGGTCAGGAATCGGATACTTGTTGGGGCTGTTAAAAAGTGTATTTGTCTTTGAGTCATTCATTCAAGAGATTCATTCAGTAATGAAGCAAGTAAATCTCGAGTGAGTCATTGAATCATTCCATTCATAAATTCCGTGAGATTTTGTTTAGTTGTCTAATATTTTTTCTTCAGAATTGTGAGAGAACTACAACCTAAATTAAAAAGATAAAAGAAGCGTGCAGCTCTATTTTGCACACAAACATCTCTTAATCGAGTCCAGTTTTTATGTAAACGGCTGATTTTTTGCAAAAAGAGACACAGAATAAATATGTTTGATATCTAAATGTTTGGGGGGGGGTTAACCACATAGGAATCAAACCTGGGAATCCATAAGAATTAGAATCGAAATTGGAATTGATTAAATTCAAACGAAACCCAACCCTAGTCTCTTCTGCTCACCAGGACTGCATTTATTTGATCAAAAATACAGGAAAAATTGCTAAATATTATTCTAATTTAAAACAGCAGTTTTCTATGTGAGTATCTGTTAAACTAATTTATTTCTGTGATGCGCAGCTGTATTTTCAGCATCATTACTCCAGTCTTCAGTGTCACATGATCTTCAGAAATCATTATAATATGCTGCTTTGCTGCTCAAGAAACATTTCTGATTATTATCAATGTTGAAAACAGTTGTGCTGCACAATATTTTTGTGGAAACGGTGGTATATTTTATTTTTCATGATTCACAGATGAATAGAAAGTTCAAAAGAACAGCATTTATTTGAAATAGAAATCTTTTGTAACATTATACATGTCTTTACTGTCACTTTTGAGCAATTTAATGCATCCTTGATGAATATAAGTATTAATTTCTTTTTTTGTTTTTAAGGGCCTACTGGCCCAAAACTTTTGAACAGTAGTGTGTATCATGGCTTAACACGCCATCACTGGCTCAGACAGACGATTCATGAGAAAGGATCATGAAACTAGTTAAATGGCATGTTTAGGAAACTTGATGAGCAAATAAAATCATCACAGTATTCATGATACACGTCATCAAGAATGTTTAGCACATGTTGAAAGACTCCAACTAATTGACTGCAGATCTTTAGAGCAGATGTGTTTATGTGGGAATGAACCGGTCTTGAGTGTGTGTGAATGTGGTTCAGTTCACTCCAGCGCTCCGCCGCTCTCTGTCGTGCGTAAGTTCGCTCACCTGCTGGAGTTTGGTGACAGTGACATCCGTCAGGAGGGAGAGCTGCAGCGTCTCAGAGAGGAGGTGGTGAGGTCCATCCGGGCCAACAGACAGCTGGAGGCCGACCTGGACCTGATGGACCTGAAGATCGGCCTGCTGGTCCGCAACAGAGTCACGCTGCAGGTCAGGAGAGACGGCGGTGAATCTACTGCTCTGTCTGTCTGTCTGACCGTCTTTCTGATCGTCTGTCTGTCTGTCTGTCTGACCGTCTGTCTTTCTGATCGTCTGTCTGTCTGTCTTTCTGACCGTCTGTCTTTCTGTAGGAGGTGGTGTCTCACTGTAAGAAGCTCACTAAGAAGAATAAGGAGCAGTTGAGTGACATGATGGCTCTGGACAAACACAAAGGCCTGAAAGCTCTTAGTAAAGAGAAGAGAGACAAACTGGAGGCCTATCAGCACCTCTTCTACCTGCTGCAGGTACACACACACAAACACTTCTCCTGTAAATTCAGCTGTTTATTTCTGTTGTGCTCCAACTCACTGATCATAACACAAGAGTGTGAACAGCCCCTAAACAGTTTATTTATAGCAGAGTTTCCCAAACTGGGGTTTGTGAGTTCATGATAAAGCTAATAAAAACAATGATAAATTAAATGAATTAAATCATACAAATATAAAATTCATAATTTTAAATTAAACCGTGAATATAAAACTTGCTAAAAATCAGTTAAATCAAAAATATAGGTTTGAATAAAAAAAAAAAACATTCAAAATAAAAAAAATTAATGAAATCCCAAAAATATCAAATTTAAAATTCTTTTAAAATAAAAGTTGCAGAAATCGAATTAAATCATAAAAATATAAAGATTACACAGTTTTAAATAAAAACATTGGAATTAAAACGCTTGCTAAAAAAATAATAACTAAAAAAAAAAATGACATCAGAGAGCCGTGAACGTTTCTGGTTTAGATCCTGCTTTTAAAAAAGCTCAGTTGTTGAGAATTTTTTTTATTGTGTGTGTGTGTGTGTGTGTGTGTGTGTGTGTGTGTGTGTGTTTAGACCCAGCCGCTGTATCTGGCTCAGCTGATCTTCCTGATGCCTCAGAATAAAAGCACCAGCTTCATGGAGACGGTGATCTTCACGCTCTTCAACTACGGCTCAGACTGCAGAGAGGCCTTCCTGCTGCTGCAGCTCTTCACCGCCGCGCTGCGCCACGAGATCCAGTACAGAAACACACACTCGACAACTCGATAGAATGCATTCATATACCTGTGCCAGAATATAGTTTTTAAAATGCATTCACATTAGGGATGTAACGATATTATCTTGATATTATCGCGGTCACATGGCGATATGAAACGATAGGTCTTCCGGGCAAAAAGTGCATTTTTAAAATATATATTTAAACTTTTTATTCTAAAAGGCATAAAAGGTGTTTAAAGTTGTGTTTTGGGTCATTATGCTTTGGCACAGTATCTGTGAAACACTCAAACCGAAAGCACAATATGCTTCATCTCTTCATCAAGTCTGTTTTAAAGTGAAGCACACACTTGGTTCAGACGATCAGCTCGTGATCCGGTGTTTTCTGCGTCTCAGAATGACTCGTTCACACTGAATGAATGCAGTCTACTCCTTTATTTAAACTTCTGTGAGTTTAGCATGCATTTGAGAAGCATAACAGAGACCAGTTATGCTTTATTTCAGCGGCAGATGATTACAGCGTTTCTCTAGATTTGTAGTGAGACGTGTTTGTGTTTTTGTAAGCATGTTTTTACTGAAGCTGGAGTTTCCTTCTGAATAAAAGATTAAAGTGCAGTATGAATAGCTGACAGCTAGCGGTTTAAATGCAGCCCAAAACATCTCTTTCAAGTGTAGAAATTAGGAAAGAAGTATTGTACTTTCCCTAATGTAGTGTAAAGCACAAATAATATACCTATGAAATATTCATTTTCATTTATTTTACAGTGCTATTGTTTTACAATATATGGCTGTCACTGTTATTATTATTATTCTATTCTAATGTGTTTGGCTTCCTCAAACCCCAGTGTGAATGTAATTTAGACTGAGACAGTATATCACAAATAAAAAGAGGGTTGAGTCCCCTTTAAAGTTCAGCTACAAGTCAATTCACTGACTTTCTTCTGCCTTAAGTTTTCTTAGTTAAGAACATGATGCAGCTCTTAATTTTGAACTCTCAAAGTGCATTAGATAGAAAAAATGTAACTTTAAAATGTACAAAATTTAAATTTTTTCCCAATTCTTCATTAATAAATAGCGCATGCGTGGACTTCATATCGCAGTGCATTAGATAGAAAAAATGTAACTTTAAAATGTACAAAATTTAAATTTTTTCCCAATTCTTCATTAATAAATAGCGCATGCGTGGACTTCATATGTTCAAGGATGTTATCGTATCGTGAGATTTTGATATCATCACATCCCTAATTCACAATGCTTCCTTTAAGCTGGTCCTTTTGTGATTTGTTCTGCATTGAAATTGAGTCGAAAGCTCTGATTCTTTCATTCAGTTATTCAGTCAAGTGTGTTTATTGGTGCATGTGAATGACTGCAGAGTGAAGGTGGACCGGCCGCAGGAAGTGGTCACAGGAAGTCCCACCGTCATCAAGATGCTGGTGAGTTTCTACCGTCACGCTCGCGGTCAGAACGCACTGAAGGACATCCTGGGGCCCTCCATCAGAGACGTGCTTCAGGACCGGAGCCTCAACATCCGAACCGACCCCCTGGAGATCTACAAGAGCTGGATCAACCAGACCGAGAGCCAGACGGGACAGAAGAGGTGCGTGAGCCACATAAACACACACTTACGGCAGATTCCACTCACTTTGAGTCCATAAAACAAGGTTATCAAATAAGCCGGGCTTATTTCAGTTAGTCTGACTTATTGTCACTTGATTTGGTTTCCAGAAGCAGGTTTAACATAGCTCAGTCACCCGCTCACTCTAGCCCCCCCCCCGGCCTCCGCTCCGTGAACAAAAGTGTATGTGACTTTGTAGAGTAATTTACAACAGCTTCGAACGCGGCTCAACTAATCCGAATCAAGGACCGGAACTATCTTTAATGAAACAGCCCCCAGTGAATGAACATGAGGATGAAGCGGTTTAATGACTGTGTGTGTGTGTGTGTGTGTTCAGTTGTTTGCCGTATGAGGTGAGCGTGGAGGAGGCTTTGAGTCACTCTGAGGTCCAGCAGAGGCTGAGCATCGCCATCACCAACCTGAAGAACCTGACGGAGCGCGTCTTACACGCCATCATCAGCAACACACACAAACTACCGTATGTATCACATATACACTCTGCCAAAGTCTGAAATACAAGTCTCTTCTGCTCACCAAAGGTACACTTATTAGATTAAAAATACAGTAAAAATTGTGAAATATTGTTACAATGTAAAATAAGTGTGAAATAAGTTGTAAAATGTCATTTATTCCTGTGATGCAATGCTGAATTTTCAGCAACCATTGCTCTAGTCTTCAGGGTAAAGTCACCTTTATTTCTATAGTGCTCTATGCAGTCGGATTCAATCGATGCTCAAATATAAATTTTTGGTGCCCAAGTATTAATAATGGTTATTATCAATTATGAAAACGTTTCAGGATTTGATGAATAAAATGTTAAAGTACATTTTTTAAAAATTTAAAAAGTTGACATCTTGCCTCAAACTTTTTAATGGTAGTGCATCACATTTTTCACAAAAAAAATGTAATTAATAATAAAAAGATAATATAATAATACATTTGTAACATTATTTTGTTATAAATAGTGACATTTATTGTCTTCAGTTTGCAAGAATTTATTGCATTTTTACTGCCACTAAAACAAAGTACATAACGCATAATGATTATTGATGGGTTTTCACTGGAAAAAAATGACAAAACATTTAAAAATACCCCAAATATTACCTCGATTTGTAAGAAAATCTGCAGGAAATTCAGTCATTTTGGGCAGCAAAAATCTGAAAGAATTTCAGTGAAAGACAAACTGATGATACTGTTTTTCTCAAATTCAGTGTTCTCAGGACTGATCTGAAATCTTTGTCCTGCATGTGTTCAGCTCGTGTCAGGATGGTTAAACGTGTTCTCTCACTCGTTATGTGGTGTTATATAATATACCTGTGTGTGTCTCAATCAGGTACGGTTTGCGTTACACTGCTAAAGTTCTGAGAGACACCCTGCAGGAGAAGTTTCCTCAGGCCGGTGAAGACGAGCTGTATAAGGTGCGTCTATCAAACGTAAAAAAAGATACAAAATTGTTAATATTTAGGTAAGACACTGCAGGTGAATAGGGTGAAACAATTAACTACTAATTATCACCTTACTTACCCAGTTGATTGATTACTTTGATAATTGCAAAAAAATTTTTGTATTACAAGTTTTGTAAAATGTTATGTTTAAATATGCAAATGAGGCATTATTTAAGGAAATATGCACTAATTTGCGTACATTTCTAGTACAAAAATCTGAACACTGAAGTCAGTGATGAAGTCAGTTTCAAAATTCTTTTTTTTTTGTTTGTTTTTTTACATATTAGAGGCAAACGTTTTTACAGAGGGGATTTTTGTCACTCCATAATTCAGAAAATACAGCCAGAAAACAATATATTTTCACAATTTTGGGGGAAATAAAATGTTGTATATAATCAAGCAAATTATACATGAACAAATCCCTCTGTAAAAACCTTCAGGATATAAACAGGAATAAAAATGTAAAGTTTGGTGTGTGTAAGAGCTGCTGAAGAGGAGATTTATAGCTCCGTGTAGGAGAAAAAACTCATTTTGAGAAAACTATGTATTGTAATTGAAATCTGTTGACACAAATAGATAAAAGAAACAGTTAACACCGCCCCAGGTGATTAGGGTATCCAAAGTATGGATATCACCTTTCATCCTCAAAAGAATTGCAAAGTTCATAATTCTTGTTTTATATTGTTGAAATATTAGAGTTAAAGGATTTTACAAATGAGATTTTAGATTTCTATTTGAATCATTCCATAAATCAGAAAATAATGTCAACAGCCAAAATAAAATACTTTGTCACCATGCTGTTATGAATAAAATGTCATATAAAATCAGGTGAACAAACCCCTCTGTAAAACCCTTCAGAATATAGATAGGAATAAAACTGTAAAGTTTGGTGTGTGTAAGTGCTACTGAAGTGGAGATTTATGGCTCAGTGTAGGAGAAAAAAAACTCATTTTGAGAAAATGGCCATTAAAAATATGTATTGTATTTGAAATCTATTGACACAAATAGATGACGTGCTATAAAAGAAACACTTAACAGTGTCTTTTGGATGTTTTCTTTCCACTAGTCTGAAAAAAACACTTCATGAAAAACCAAAAAGCCCAAAATCTCAAACTTGACAGGTGCATAAAAAAACAGTGCTTTTGCCTGCAGTGTCTCCACTTAAAATAAATAAATAAAAAATAATGATATATTTGAATACTTGTAAATTATTTATTTATATATATATATATATATATATATATATATATATATTTCAAATGTACAAAATAACCTCCTGGTTTATGTTTTGATTTATTTATTGTGTGTGTGATCAGATCGTGGGTAACCTGGTCTACTATCGCTACATGAACCCTGCGATCGTGGCTCCGGATGGTTTTGATGTGGTGGAGTTCGGGGCTGGTTCTGCTCTGCTGCCGGGTCAGCGGCGAACACTGGGCTCCATCGCCCGCATCCTGCAGCA
>NW_015555743.1:847199-848916 GCF_001515605.1 Sinocyclocheilus anshuiensis | reverse complement strand
CACACACTCACACTCACTCACACACTCACACTCACTCACACACACACTCACACACACTCACACTCACTCACTCACTCACTCACTCACTCCACTCACTCCACTCACTCCACTCACTCACACACACACACACTCACAGCCGCTTCAGGTGAGTGACTGATATCAGAGGAGCAGCACAGAACACCCACTTCCTGTCTCATCACTCGTTGTCTCCTGCTACAGGAAGTTCTTGCGCGCTGTGTGTGACGTGCCTGAGCCGGAGGAACGCTTCAACATCGACGAGTATTCAGAGACGCTGATCCTCAACAGACCCGTGATCTACATCTCCATCAGTGAACTCACCAACACACACAGAGTCAGTGCCTGTCTGTCTGCAAAAATTAGATCACAACATTCTTACAGTTTTGGTCGATTATTAAATATATCATGGTATACACGTTTATGGAAACATAAATATATTATTTATGCTTCCATAAAAATGTGCAAACCATGATATGTATCATAAATATATATCATTATATCATGTAAACTGTCATAATGACAATTACTTTTTTTAGTACTATATAGTACACAGTAATAGTACATAGCATTGACAAAAAATTTGATGTTTTATTTATTTCTTTTTCATTTAAATCATGAACACTGCAATTAAACGGCATCATTAATACATGTTACTATTTTATCTATTTTTTTAAAATACAAAAACAACCCGTCAGAAATTGCATTAAGTTTCACAAGTTTTAAGTGCGCAAAAATTGCTTTATTTTGAAACTGATGGCAATGATGCACCAAAAATAATTTTTTTTAAATAAAGTTTATGTAATCAATTAATTAATCAAGTTTATTTTTTCAAATAATAAATTGAGTTGCATGTAAACATTTCAATTGCAGTATTTTAACAACTTTTTAAGGTTATAATTGTTTCTGCTCCAATTCATTGTTGAAATATAAACATTTAAAGTTGCTGTAATAACTTTATTTTTATGCAAGATTTCTTAAAACATACATTCAATAATGAAAACTGGTCATAATATGAATGTGAACTTTATTAATATATTGCATACAGTATATTTAGCAAAATACTTTTCCTAAAGTGAACATAAAAAAATGTTCTGAAACTGAATTTATTTTTGGCCGAATATTTTCAGTTGCCATAATTTCGGTGCATCACTAAAATGAGTCATTTGTTTATGAATTTAACTATACTTAATATCTCATCACATTCAGTTTAGACTGCAAAATTACATTCACAAATTGAGTAAATGTTTTTTTTTTTTTATGCTGTGGTGCTGGAGATTCACTGGCATAACTGCCATAGAAATTATGTTTGTAAATTTATAGCCGTTAACACGTACTACTCTCTGTTCATAGTGTGCTGCATACTGCACTCTATGTTTCTAACAGTAGTTATACAGTGGACACATGACCATGTTTATTTTCTGCAAAAGGTGTGTAGTTAGTCATATGATATGAGATATGATGATGTTGCACTTTTTCATTCTGAGCAGCTGCTGCTGGAGCATCAGGACTGTCTGTGTCCCGATCCGTCGGATCCTCTTCAGCAGCTGCTGCAGGATCTGGGCTCAGTGCAGTCTGTTCAGGATCTCGTAGGTTCGTCAAGCTCCACTTCATTTGCTCTGTTCAAAGCCCAGTACCTAAGCAGTGTTCTTAGAGCTCATCTCGATGTGTGTGTGTGTGTGTGTGTGTGTGTGTGTGTGTG
>NW_015555743.1:819642-846948 GCF_001515605.1 Sinocyclocheilus anshuiensis | reverse complement strand
GGAGAAGGGCAGCTCAACCCTTCAGATCCTAATGCGGAGCAGACTTTGTCAAAGATGGAGGTTTCTCTGACCCTCACCAGCAAGTTTGATGTCTTCAGGAGCTCTGATGACAAGCTTGACGCACGAGGGATCCTGCTGAGGTGAGCTGCGTCTGTCATCTGCTGTGATGATGATGAGGATGAGTTTGGGTTGATTTCCTATCTGGTTGTTCTTCAGCACTAAGCAGTTGATCATCGATGTGATCAGAACGCAACCCGGCAACACACTCAGTGAGGTGCTGCGAGTCTCCGCCTCCAGAGATCAGGTACAGATGACTCCGCCCACACACTCACTCACTCACTCACACACACGCACACACACTAACACACACACGCTCTCACACTCACTCACACACACAAACTCACTCACTCACTCACACACACACACTCACACACACCTCTACACCATATATATATACACACACTAACACTCACACACACACACACCTCTACACCATATATATATATATATATATACACACACACACACTACCGGTCAAAAGTTTGGGATCAGTAAGACTTGTAATGTTATTTAAAGAAGTCTCTTATGCTCATCAAGGCTGCATTTATTTGATCAAAAATACAGAAAAAAAAAACCCGGTAATCTTGCAAAATGTTATTACAATATAAAATAATGGTTTCTATTTTAATATCCTTTTTTTGTGTGTGTGTTCAGGAGGTGCAGCACGGCTGGATGATGCATCAGCGCGCTCAGAGAGACGCACGAACCCCAGAGAAGATGAAGAGGAACCAATCGCTGATCGCAGATGGGAACCTGACGCTGGAGGAGAAGAAGAGGAAGATCCAGAGGAACCTGAGAAGACTGGAGGCCATCGGGATGCTCAGCCCTCCTGACACACACACACAGATACTGCAGCTCATCGCCAAGGTAACCAGAGTCAGGTGTGTGACAGTGACGGTCAGGTGTGTGTGTGCTGACGGTCTGCTGTGTGTGTGTGTGTGTGTGTGTGTGTGTGTGTGTGTGTGTGCAGGACATCCGTCATCAGCGTGTGTATCGTCAGAGGCGTCAGGCGGAGCTGGTCAAACTCAGAGAGACACTGAACCGACACGCTCACACACACACACTCTCTCACACACAGACACACACTCTCTCACACACAGCACACACACTCGCACAGACACACACACACATCAACACCTGCCTGCAGAACCTCACCAACAGGTACAGCACACACACACACACATGAAGTGAAGGTGTGTGTGTGTGACGTTCTGTCTCTGTGTCCGTCAGTAAAGTCAATGGGAAGAAAGCGTCTGATAATAAAGGGAAGAAGAAGCGGGCGACTCTCACGTACACAGCTGCACGTCTGCATGAGAAAGGAGTTCTGCTGGAGATTGAAGACCTGCCCGTCACACAGTACGACACACACACACACACACACACACTTTACAACACAGATCCCATGCTCGATGCTGATTGGTCGATACAGTGCTCAAATACACTGATTCTGATCTGTCCGCAGGTTCAAGAACGTGATCTTTGACATCGTTCCCGGTGAGGAGGACGGCACGTTCCTGGTGAAGGCTCGTTTCATGGGTGTGGACATGGAGAGATTCCCACTCAAATATCAGGTTCTGAGGGTTTTATTGCTGCAGAGCGTCTCCAGATGTGTTCCTCCTCCGTGATAGAAACGTGAGGAATAATCTGTGTTTGTGTGCAGGATCTGCTGCAGCTGCAGTACGAGGAAGTCGCCGTGATGAAGATGTTTGATAAAGCCAAAGTCAACGTCAATCTGCTCATCTTCCTCCTCAACAAGAAATTCTTCAAGAAGTGAATTGATTCCTGTGTTCCTGTAACACTCAGCACTGGTTTGAACACACTCCAGTTAAACCTGCTGCTTTATTTTCCCAGTGTAATAATTCTGCATTTATTTGATTACCCAAAATCACTCTGGATATATTCATGACGCTATCATATATATATATATATATTCAATTATGAATCATTTGCATTTAAAATGAAGCTTTACTTTATTCGAGTGAATCACAGAAGACGTGTGAGAAGAACACTAGTAATACTAGTTATCCAGCGGTTATCAGGTGAAGTTCACCTGCGCTCTTTCAAGCTCTTTTAACGCTATTTTAGTGGAAAGTGTCTTTTTTTGTGTACATATTTTCTGTCTCTAATGAAATATCTTTGTATTCTTTCCTCGTCCTCTCGTCTGTTTTTATGTCGTTTATGAGTGTCCAGTCACTCTTTTAATAAATACCGCTGTTTTTATTCACAATAAAACGTTTTGCATGAATAAACAGTGTTTGTGTCTCATTATGCATGTTTTGTTCATTGAGAAATATTTGATATTTCTCACGCTGGTGGTTCTTATTAAGGTGTTTCATCTGATTCACCTGTTTTTCTGACAGTGGTTATCGAAGCATGTTTCTGAATAGAAATCAGAAGAACTGCGACATCTAAATGAAGCATTAGGATCATCTTTTCAGGAGAAACTGAATCTGCTGGAGACTTTCTGCCTTTATATTTGAGTCGTGTCTCGTGCTGAGGTTTGATGACAGCTGCATCCAGAGAGGTTTCACATGGAACAGATTTGGCACAGTACGAGTTGTCGAGCTATTCATTATAATTTGTTTGATGAAAAAATATGAAATGTAGTTGCAATAAAATGGGTTACTAATACGTACAACTGCAGCAGACTCTTTTAATAAATACCGCTGTTTTTATTCACAATAAAACGTTTTGCATGAATAAACAGTGTTTGTGTCTCATTATGCATGTTTTGTTCATTGAGAAATATTTGATATTTCTCACGCTGGTGGTTCTTATTAAGGTGTTTCATCTGATTCACCTGTTTTTCTGACAGTGGTTATCGAAGCATGTTTCTGAATAGAAATCAGAAGAACTGCGACATCTAAATGAAGCATTAGGATCATCTTTTCAGGAGAAACTGAATCTGCTGGAGACTTTCTGCCTTTATATTTGAGTCGTGTCTCGTGCTGAGGTTTGATGACAGCTGCATCCAGAGAGGTTTCACATGGAACAGATTTGGCACAGTACGAGTTGTCGAGCTATTCATTATAGTTTGTTTGATGAAAAAATATGAAATGTAGTTGCAATAAAATGGGTTACTAATCCGTACAACTGCAGCAGTGGAGGACTATTATTCTGTTGCGTGGTACAGCGGAAGAACTGATGGCACATTTGATCTTCGGCTGACCAATCAGCAGAAAGGGGTGTTTAATTCCCGCCCACGTGTAGAAATCAAATATTCAAGCTGTTTATTCATTTTTCTACCCCTGAGCGAAAAAAGACAATTTAAGCTGAATTCTCTTTTTTCAATTTTTGGAGAAAAAATGAAAAAGGAGCCGTTTTCTAATTTTTCTACTTTCAATATTAAATCAAAAAAACGAATGATACACGGATTATTCTAGAGTATTACTGTTTTCCCGTTTGGTGTTTTTGTGAATTAACCATGATTTTTCTCTTAGGTTATTATAGTTTAAATAAAGTGAAGCTTAATAAAAAAAAATAACATCCCATCTGTCAGTAAAACTATCAGGTAAAATATTTTGAATTTTTAAATCCTAAATTGTTTTCCTATTTGTTGTTTTTGTGAATTAACCCAAGACAAATTTGTACCAGAAGTGAGCTCAGCCTTTTTGTAAAAACCCTCAAGTGTTAAAACCGCATAAGAATCAAGTGTTGGTTTAGTTTAAATTGTGAAACTGCAGTTTCCTGCCAGGGTTAGTGTGAGTTAGGTTATTTATAACCAGCTAAGCAATAGAAATCTCTGCAATGACCTGCTTGTAGGCTATATCTGAGCAAACGTGTGTGGGTTTGTGAATAATAACTATCATAACTCATCAGACCAGATGAATCACTGCACATTCTCCGCATGTCTAGAGGAGGAGTTTCTCAATGAGTCTCACCTGAAGAATGACAAGAACCGAGACCAGAGAAACACCAACGACAAGGTAACACGATCTCTACACATTATCATTCATCTTACAGAACTTAGTAACTTTAAACAGGTAGATCTGAGTGTTATATGAAGTTAGGAACGAGATCTTCACTTACTCCTGTTCTTCTTGTTGAAGCTTCATTAAGACAGGTGTATAGGGTGAATTCAGGGTTTTTTCTCAGTCATCTGTAGCTAAAACTGTCCCAGTTTGTCTGACCTCACCTATGTAGTTGATAAAACATTTATAGGAATAAATGAGATTGAAAACCCTGTTGTTTGGAGCTTGTGCCGCTTGTATAAAGATCTCAAATTGGCCCAATATCTGTAAACCGCATGATAAATATCAACACAAAAGATTCAGTGAGTCAGCTTTAAATACATCAACTTAAACCTTCAAAACTTAAGCTAAATTGAGAGCAATTAAACGATCTGGGTGTCTGAGAGAATCCGCGGCGGCGCAGGTTCATCTGGTTTTTCTGCTTGAAGAATGTGGTGAACAATGACTTTTAGTTCTTCAGCTGAAGGAATGACAACACAGGTGATTGTGAAACTCACATTAGTGTGTGTGTGTGTGTGTGTGTGTGTGAAGATGTCCAGAAGAGTGGAGGTGATCATCAGCTCCTCAGCTCCACAGGATCAGGCCGAGCCTCCTCTTCAGATCACAGAGTCGAAGCCCGGAGAGCATCCAGGAGTGAAGGGCTTCTTAATGATCAAGCCGGCGGTGCTGGGGGTGAAAACTTATGCTTTAACACATCATATCTAGTGCTGAGAGTCTCTGAGCTCGAGCTGAACCTGTTTGTGTGTCTGTGTGTGTGTGTGTGATCCGGCAGTGGCTGGAGATCCTGACCGGTGCCGGTGTGTTTGGACTCGTATATTGGAATTACACTCTCTGGTTGTTAATACCGGCTTGCTTTGTGAGTCTCTTTTACACTAATGGTGAAAAGTTCAGAATAATGAGAATTTTTAATGTTTTTTGAAAGAAGACACTTCTGCATTCTCCACTAAGGCTGCATTTATTTTAATCAAAAATACAGTAAAAATTGTGAAATATTTTTACTATTTCAAACAGCTGTTTTCTCTATGTGAATCTCTGTTAAACTGTAATTTATTCCTGTTATGGGCAGCTGTATTTTCAGCATCATTACTCCAGTCTTCAGTGTCACATGATCTTCAGAAATCAGTATAATATGCTGCTTATTAGAAACATTTCTGATTATTATCAATGTTGAAAACAGTTGTGCTGCACAATATTTTTATGGGGAAAAAAACCCAAAGTATTCATCGAGGACGCATTAAATTGATCAAAAGTGCCAGTAAACACATTTATAATATCACAAAAGATTTCTATTTCAAATAAATGCTGTTCTTTTGAACTTTCTATTCATCTGTGAATCCTGAAAAATAAAATGTATCACAGTTTCCACAAAAATATTGTGCAGCACAACTGTTTTCAACATTGATAATAATCAGAAATGTTTCTAATAAGCAGCATATTATACTGATTTCTGAAGATCATGTGACACTGAAGACTGCAGTAATGATGCTGAAAATACAGCTGCGCATCACAGAAATAAATTACAGTTTAACACATATTCACATAGAAAACAGCTGTTTTAAATTATAAAAATATTTCACAATTTTTACTGTGTTTTTAATCAAATAAATGCAGCCTCGGCGAACAGAAGAGACTTCTTATTATTCCAAATGTTTAATCTGTAGTGCACATATATAAATTTTTAATCGACATGATAAAGACTTGTAAATAAATGCTGAATAATGTTCATATTTCTCTCCTGTGTGATGTTGTTGTGCGCATCTGTAGGTGATTTTAATAGGAGTTATAACCGCTACAGCTGCATGCACCCACAACCCGTGTCTGGTCAGTCCTCATTCTTATGTTCAGACAGTTATCTGCAGAGGAGTTCAATATTAAAATAAACTGATGTTTGTCGTGGTCAGGTGATCACTTCTCAAGTGCTGAATCTGCTCAATGTCTGCAATGTGGTGACGGCCGTCCTTCTGTTTTTCGTCAGAGTCTTCTTTGTATTTCTTGGAGATGTGAGTGATTGCTTCTGCTGGTAGTTTCTAGTCTCGTTCTGATCAGAACACATCTAATGCACAGTCAAACTAATGTTTGCATCAGCTTACAAGGTTTAATCTGAAATCAGTTTGGATTCTGACAGACTTTCATGCATGCAAACATACCTAGTCTGATTTGAATTATTACCATACAAGTAACCTTTTTTTTTTTTTTTACAGTGTAATGATTAATGTATTCATGTGTATTCATAACACCGTGATTCTTCTGTTGCTGTAGATTGTTGGAGCTATTGTGCGCACTCATTTTCTGAGCAGCCGCTCTGAGAGCTCTTCTTCTCAGACCGCAAACATCGCCTTCATCGCCTGTAATGTCCTGGCGCTCATCTTCTCTCTTATCATCATCGTGACGTCGTGCTGCTGGTGTAGATCGGTAAATCAGTGTTTATTGGTGACCCTGGAGCACAAAAGCAGTCTTAAGTCGCTGGGGTATATTTGTAGCAATAGCCAACAATACATTGTATGGGTCAAAATTATAGATTTTTATTTTATGCCAAAAATCATTAGGATATTAAGTAAAGATCATGTTCCGTGAAGATATTTTGTAAATGTCCTACTGTAAATATATCAAAACTTAATTTTTGATTAGTAATATGCATTGCTAAGAACTTCATTTGAACAACTTTAAAGGCGATTTTTTTTGCACCCTCAGATTCCAGATTTTCAAATAGTTGCATCTAGAGCCAAATATTGTTTTCACACATCAATGGAGAGCTTATTTATTCAGCTTTTAGATGATGCATAGATCTCAATTTCAAGAAACTGACCCTCATGGCTGGTTTTGTGCTCCAGGGTCTCATCTGAGATCTATGATGTTGTGTGATGACTACACGAGATGCTCATGTGTCGATGTGCTGCTTCTCCAGAGAAAGCGTCTGATGGTGATCCACATGAACGCAGCTTCACCTGCAGCGCTCAGTGATGACGTGGATTATCTGTGTCCAGAACTTTCACCGCCAGCCTATAGTCCGGTTCCTTCTTCAGATCCGCCGGCCTATGAGGTGTGTATGAAGAGCAAAATCATCTCAGAAGTCCTCTTTCAAACCTCTGGAGCTCCTTGTGTGCTGAATGTGTGAATGAATGAATGAATGTGCTGTAATTTAGTTCAGTAATGTTTTTATTTAATATTTCCCATTTTTAGGGGATTTTATTGCACTTATCACCTGTTAATCACTTTTTTAGCATTGACCTGAAAATGGAATTTACAACTTAAACTGTCGTAAATATTGAATGTTTTGGAGCACAGACTTAAGTTTGGTCTCTTTTTAAAAACGCAGATTTTTGCTGAAGTGAAAAAAAGTGATGGAAATAAAAAAAAATTATAGAAGCTTAATGCACAAAAAATTGAGCATGCACAAATATGTATTTTCCAAAACATGTTTTACTCAAAAACTGTGAGGATCTCAAAGCCGTATGTTTAAACAAGTTGTGTTCCAAATTTGAGGTTGATATCACAAAAAAAATAAAAATAAATAAATCACAGTAAGATTTAGTTTGGGCGCAGTACCAAACATTTCCACTTGATGAAATTCATTTTTCATTCATTTCCAGTGCCAACATTACAAGTATGACTTTTTTTTTTCAGGGCCATTTAACTTTTGGTGTTCACATAAGTGCCAAACCTTTACCAAGTTTCATTTTGATGAAGTAAAAAATTCTAAAAACTTTTTTTTTTTTTGTCAAAAATGACCCACGAGCACTAGAGGGTTAAATGACTTTCAAAGCATCCCAGCATGCACCTGATGAACTTTACATGAATGCATTTGGAAGATGCTTCTATCCAAAGCAACTTGCATTGCATTTAACTCATGCATTCCCTGGGAATCGAACCCATGATCTTGATGTTTCTAGCAGTGCTATGATCCACTGTTTGAGCTCCAGAAAGTTGGCCGAGGAATGTCAAGAGTGATCTGTGTCTTATCTCCGAGCTTCATCACTGTGCTTTTATTCTAACATTAGGAAGTGAGTAGACGATGACGTGAATGTCTCTCTGTTCCTGCAGGAGGAGCGACGCTCGACTCTTTCTGGAGTTTCTACTCAGAAGTGGGCAATGAGAAAATGGAAAGAAGAACTGCAGCGCAGCAGAAAACCCATCCAAGTCTGACCGGGATCATTTATTTCCAGATCAGTGAGACTTCTATGCTCTAAAGTAGAGCTTTAGTGACTTGTATTTTATTTGACCTCTTATAATGTCCACAGGGCTCAGTTTAAGCCCCTTTATTAGTGTAATGTCTTTTATCATAACACTATTTTTCACTTGCATCAGATGCACATCAATCAATCTGATGGACCTATAGACGGCATTCACTGGTGGATGTCACAGAACTTTCTGCAAGACATGAACTGATGCATTTTTATAATTTTGTCACATTAAAAGGTTTTAAGTCATGCTTCCAAAAATTAAGGCTTAAAAGAGCAAAGAAGTCGTGGCATTAAATGTTGCATGAAGTGCACAAATGAATATCTTCCTCAGTATTTTTGTCTTGTTTAAGTACTAATATCTAAACATCCTGAAATCAAGATATGAAGTCTTGCTTCTTTAAAGAAGTTTATCAATATGAAGAGAGTTTAAGGGGAATAAAAACTGGTTTTCTCTTTGAATTTGAAGTTGATTTTTATCTGTTGGACTTGTATTTTCATGCTGTTGCTAATATTGTGTTTGTATATTGTATTCAGTTTTCTTTAATTGCTCTCAGAAAACTCTTAAAGTCTTACATTTGCATTCATAAAACTTGCCAAAACCCTGATATACAAGATTTTACCATTATTTGAGGGAAAGAACTCATGTTTATGACACGATTTGTGTCAGATTTTTCAATGCTATTGAAATGTGAGTTCGGTGAGTAGTTTTAGAGAGTACTTCAGTATTTGGAGCTGTACTTGCATGACTGAAAATAACCGTCCCAAGTTGACCGCTGAGATATTATGATATTTCTTCATCAGTTAGAAACTCAGCAAAAGTGTCTCGAAGTGCTTCTGCATTACCTCTCTTCTTCTTGTGTGCAGTGTTAACTATTTAATGCTAGTTTTTTAGTTTCTTCTGAATGCTCATGTACATACAAGCACTTTGTAAACCGTTTTGAAGGTGCGATATAAAGTTCTTGTATTGTTGTTAGTCTTACTGTCGTGTTTGATTTCTCTCAGAAAGCTTCTCTCAACCCAACACTAACAGAAACCAACAGACCCTCTGTTACCGTTTCTTGCTTGCGTCTGAACTTACGAGCATCTAGAAGCTTCTAGACCCTGAGTCTGAAGTTAATCTAGACATTTGTTTTTAATTCAATGGAGAATTTCCCAAATCGAATGAATCTTTCTGGGCAACATGTTCTGTTGGTTTCTCGTCAGTGTTTTGCATCTGATTCATTTATGATCTGTTGGAGAAATTGCATGATTGTATTGAAATAATGATGTTGTTAAATTCTATATATAGAAGATTCATGATTGAGCAGCAAGCTACAAGTTAAGTCGTTACTTCTAAAATCATTAAACGGTTTCTTTTAACTTGATCAATCCTAAAATATTAGTATTTTTACAATGTCATTTAAAGGGATAGATCACCCAGAAGTGAAAATTGCCATCATTTACTCACCCTCAAGTTGTTCCAAACCTGTACGAGTTTTTGTTGAACACAAAAGAAGATATTTCGAAGAATGTTGGTAACCAGACAGTTGCTGGCAGCTATTGACTTCCATATGGGAAATAAATACTATAGAAGTCAATGACTACCAGCAATTGTTTGGTTACCAACATTCTCCAAAATATCTTCTTTTGTGTTCAGCGGCTGAAACAAACTGACAGAATGTTCGATGTTTGGTGAGCTATCACTTTAAGGGACTGATTACTGTTCTTCAGGCTTCACTTCTGTGTTCTTGCGCTAGAGGTCAGTGTCCTCAACATCTAGTGAGCAACACTATGTAACTTTTTCTGTGTTCAAAATTTGCAAAATGTATATAATGAGCGAGTACATCATGAATTCATCTTCCAAACCGCGTTTTTGTCTTATTCCGAATCACTACGGTACACTTATAATAAGTACTTATATTTGGACTATTGTAGCCTGGTCACCGCTGCGGAGTAACACATACCTGCGTGAATCGCCAGAGACATAAACTTAGAGAAGTAGATCCGGTTGGAATGTTCTTCCGCGGGATGTGTGCAGTTCTGTTTATTAACGGCTAGAGCGCCAAACGTTACACAGTGCTGCTTTAATTTACTTACTACGTATTTCTATCTGTGCAACTTTAGAACTTCTGGATTCCTGTTAATGTGTAATAATCAACCATATCTGTGCATGTTTCATGTAATATCTTCCTTACGTAACACGCATTCAATTCTACAGTCAATTCAGATCTTCAAATGTTCACAACTCAAGCATTTTTGAGACCATTCACTTATTGATCTTTATTTGATGTGAGCTGCTTTGTCTTTCGAGATTTGCTTTATTGTGATGTTGTTTTGAGTTGTTATTTTGGTCACACTTTAGTTTGGGGACCAGTTCTACTACTTAAAGACTTTTGCCTCAATAAACTCCTAATTTCTGCTTATTAATAGTTAATAAGGTAGTTGTTTAGTTTATTTGAGTTGTTAGACTTTTTGGTCACACTTTAGTTTGGGGACCAGTTCTACTACTTAAAGACTTTTGCCTCAATAAACTCCTAATTTCTGCTTATTAATATTTAGAAAGGTAGCTAGTTGGGGATGTGCTTTATAAGTACTAATAATATGCATGTTAATAGGCAACTAGTTAATAGTTAGAATTATTCTCTAAACTAAAGTGTTACTGATTTGTTTTTAAAAGTTGCGGAAA
Organism: Sinocyclocheilus anshuiensis; assembly: GCF_001515605.1. Taxonomy (NCBI): domain Eukaryota; kingdom Metazoa; phylum Chordata; class Actinopteri; order Cypriniformes; family Cyprinidae; genus Sinocyclocheilus; species Sinocyclocheilus anshuiensis. The sequence goes on along the minus strand of NW_015555743.1, from coordinate 836,071 downwards.
AGGCACCAGTTTTCAAAGCTCTTTGTTGACTTTCTGAATATTTGTTCATTCTATCATGTTTGCATACTTTAAACTAATGAATATATGGTGTATTCAGAAGAAAAGAGATGTTTTAAAAAATACCAGTCCAAAACAAGCAGTGGTTTAATGCATATAACAGCATGACATATCATCTTACTTTGGACAGAAACGATTAGTTTGAGATTTTAATAAATTACAAAAGGGCCAAATTGATTAATTCAAAGCTGAACACTTTGCAGTTCAGCACATTCGTGCCGATATCAGACGAGACCGAAGGTTTCTCTAGCTGCCGGCGTAGAACGCGTAATAGCCGATGGTCTTGGAGTTCGCTGAATTGTCCTTGTTGAAGTTTTCTGAGGCGCTGGAATCTTCACCCTTGACCGTGGGAGAGTTCTCCGCTCCAGACTCGCCGAGGGAAACCCGCCGCCGTTTGCAAACCACCGAGTAAATGCTCGGCTCCACAGAGTCTAGAGGTTTCAAAGGCGGCGTGCTCTCCATCCAGGCTGAAGTCTGACTAAATGCGTTTCCTTCCCTAGATTTGTCCTTATCGGGCATGTGGTCGTCTGTGAAGTCCGTGGGACTCGGTCTGGGTGACCAGGGCAATCCGGACGCCATTTTTCTGGGATAAGAGCCTCTGGAGCCCCATCCTGCGGTGACGGATGCGAAGGCGGCATCTGGATAGTAGCCCAGCGAGTGTGCGCTCTGCAGAGGTAAGGATTTGAAACTGTACGGTAATAACGAGCTGGAATAATCACCCTCGTACGCCGTCAGCTCCAGTTTGCTTCCACTGGTTTGCTGTACAGAAGTGACCAGCCACCTCTGAGCAGCGCCAGCGTCCTCCACCGGAGGAGAAAGCATGCTGTTTGTCTGCGAAACCATCCGTTCTGTGTTGTAAAGGCGACTCGGGGTCAGATTGTTGACAAACTGGTCCTGCAGAAAGGGTTGCATGGTGTAGCGCGTGCGAGGTGAGTCTGACGGCGACGGTGTGAGTCTTTCACGCTCTGGACCGGTGTACATCCTGAAAGATGAATGCAAATAAGATCAAAACAAAGCTCCAAAAGTGGAACCACAGAAGAACATTTTGGGCTCCTCAAAGAACCTTTCAGTGAACAGTTCTTAGAAGAACCTTTAGTGGTTCCACACTCTTAAAAAGAAAGGTTTTCACAGTGATGCCACAGAAGAGCCATTATTGGTTTCTCAAAACACCTTTCAGTGAACAGTTCATAAGAGAACCATTGGTAGCACTTTATTTTAAGGTGTCCTTGTTACACGTGTTACATGTACTTACTAAAATTATGCATAATTACATGCAAGTAACCCTAACCATATAGTAAGTACATATAGTTAATTAATATTACTCTGTACTTAAACGTATTATTACACTGTAACAAGGACACCTTAAAATAAAGTGTAATCAAAACATTTATTTTCAAGATTTTTTTTTCAGAACCTTTTGTGGAATGGAAAGTTTCTATGGATGTTAAAGGTTCTTCATGCAATCATCAATGCCAATAAAGAACCTTTATTTTTTAGGAGTGCTAACGAACTGATTTGGGTTCCCCAAAGAACCCTTTCAGTGATCTCACTTCTTAGAAGAACCATTTAAGAACATTTAAAGAACCTTTAGTGGTTCTACACTCTTAAAAATAAAGGTTTCAAAATGAGGTTTTGGCCACAGAAGAGCCATTATTGGTTCCCAAAACACCTTTCAGCTAACAGTTTATAAAAGAACCATTTTTTCAGGATTTTATAATGGGGGAAAAAGGTTTTTATTTTCTTTACATTTCATAGAAAGTTTCCATGGATGTTAAAGGTTCTTCATGGAACCATCGATGCCAATAAATAACCTTTATTTTTTAAGAGTGTAGAAGCACTAATTTGGGTTCCTCAAAGAACCTTGCAGTGAACCGTTTTTAAAAGAACCATTTTTTCTTATTCTGAACAATATTTTAATAATCTAAAGAACCTTTTGTGCAGTGGAAAGACTTCCAAGATTCTTCATGGAACCATCGATGCCAATAAAGCAGCTTTATTTTATAGAGTGTATGGAGAACTATCAGTGATATGCATGGGAATATAATATACTCACGAATCATAATTATCTCTAAAACCCTTTGCGAAAGGATTGTGGTCGATCTTGAGTTGAGTGATCTAGAAGAAGAAGAACACAGAAGTGAAGATCAATCCTAACTGAGTGTGTGAAGTACACCTATCTTGATTTACGCTCATACATCGGTATTCTGATATGCGGTAACAGCGATGAACTGGTTCTCAGGAAAGGTGAAGATCTGAGTTTTAGAATCTCGTCCTGTGCTTTCAATTCCGTCGTCGGACACTTCGACGATGTGAAGCCTGGGCTGGTACTTGTGTAGAGACTGAAGGACGACCATCTGATTGAAAGACATAGATTAGAAGAAAACAGAACTGAAACCTCATAATTTTTCAGGAATACAGAGCACATATTTAAAATATGCCTATTGGTGCTAGTTGTTAAAACCATTATAAGCAATGCACATCAACATTTAAACAAATTATTTAAGCATCAGTTCTTCTCTTTAAAAAAAAAATATATATATATATATATATATGCGTTATTTACCTGTGCAGCATTAGTATTTGCTCCCTTGTTGTTTGTTAGTTTGAGTTTCCCGAAAGAAATTTCTTGTCTCATCCAATGAGCGCCTGTGTTCGGCGATTCAGGGTGGACGTAAATCTTATTTCCTAAAATAATAAAATAAATGAAGTAATAATAATAATGCATATTAAATATTACATATTTTTCCGTCCTCCGTACCTTGCATGTTATTGTCGGCTTTCCCGCAGGTCACCCATTTTCCGCCCTGAAATCTCCAGTGGTTGGGATCGGCTAAAACTATCTCCACAAACACATTATAATGCGTCGTCAAACTCAAGCCGGTAATATTGAAACTTAGAAATGGGAACATCCGCCTGTCCAGGAAAAAAAGAAAACAATGAATGAATGCAAATTATTATTTATTTTCTGAATGAAAAAAAAACAAATAAAAAATTGTGCACTCTCTGAAACCTTATTTCTGTAATAAGAATATTTAAATCTCCTTTTAAAGTTCCATCAACCGGCTGTTGCTGTTTACTTTAGAGCGTTCTTAAAATGAAACGTTGATTAAATGCGTCTATTTGTTTAATCGCGGTTAACATTATTATGGAACGTCGATAGTCTCAAAAATATTTACCACAACTCAAGCGCGCCTACTGTTGCTATAGTAACACGTATAACAGTACGTGTTATAACAGTAACACGTCATCGAGAGCCTATTTCGCGCGAGGTCAAACTTATATTCGTGTGATGGTAATATTGAAAACTCATTTCTGTAATCAGAATATCTGAAACTCCTTTTAAGATCCTCCCAATAGGTTGTTTGTGATTTGGGCTGCTTTACAATGGTCATTTATTAAAACAAAACTGTTTATTTGTCTAATTACTATTTACCATTATTATAAAACAGCTATAGTCTCAAAAATATTACTGTTGCTATAGTAACACGCCAGTTCGGGATCGCTTATTATTTTGCGCCAGGTAAAAATACTTATATTAATTTGACCTAAACTCTATTTAAAACGTTCTTTTTGTAATAAGAATTTTTTAACTGTTTTTATAATCCCCTTATCCGGCTGTTTACGCATTCTTATAATAAACGATTGGTTAAACACGTCTATTTTGTATTTTAGAACATCTATCATTTAAAAAATGTGATTAGCAATTTACATTTTCCACCGTTCCAAAGAAGAGGTTTGCTCACCTGCCCTGTTTGGTAATGATCATCTCGGTTTGGTGCCGGTGGAATTTGAGCCACAGCGGCCGGTTGCACAGATACACCTGAGCTCGGAGTCCCGCTCCGGACAGAGCCATGGAGCCGATACCGGAACCGGAGCCCTGATACGAGTGGTAGCTGTTTCCAGAACCGTGTCCGAACTGATACCCCGCGCCGAAGTCGCCGCGTCCCGCGCACAGAGACTGACAGAAGCCCGCGGAGGGAAGCATGGAGCCGTAGTGCAGCGACGCCGCGTACCGCGATCCGTCCGAACCGGCGTACACGCCTCCCGTTTGGCTCGTGTACGGAAACAAGGAACACGGACTCGAACTCGAACTCTCCTGCGTTTGCTGCGTCGAGCCCATCATGAAATAGCGATTAGACCCGAGCCCGTCGAGTATGTACCGGCCGCCACTCGAGAGTTCATCCTCACAGATGATCGGTGAAACTTTCCCGTTGTCCACCTCCGCGTTTGAGGAAAGCACAGAACCGGATCCTTCGCCGGGCATGTTTGGATGTTCTGTCAATCCGAACCACCGATCCGAATCCCGAGGCTTGATAATTCGATCGCCGTCAGTTACTGTCGGGTCGCGGCATCACTGCAAACGACAGAATTAATGTGTTTATGTCCATAAAAAATACAGAAAATTAATTTAAAAAATAGATATTAATTTTCTCTAACATGGTTGTTTAAAAATTATTCAGTTTCAGTGCGCCTGAATTTCAGCCACAGCGACATTGAGAACAAAGTGAAACTTTTTGCTTTTAAGGATCTGAAATAAAACAATCCTCCTTCTAAATTAATTAGAAGTTTATTTGTATTCATCATACTTTATTAGCTGTTAGATGAAATGCATTTTATTTAATCGGCGAGGCGTTTATTAGGCCTATAGGCTACATTAGAAATTCGTTCTTAAAATGATTTCTAAATATCACTTTATTATTTTCTAATATGTGCAGGCAAGCAATATTATTTAATCACGTTTAGTAAGTAACTACATTTAGTAATTAGTAAGACTAACTGGTTAGTCCTCTCTACTATATTTACCGGTCTGTTAATGTTATTCTTCAGTTCAAAGCTTCTCCGGTGTTGGATTTAATCGAATAACAAATAATAATATTTGTTATAAACATGAATCATTCAAATCTAAATCTTTCTACATAACTTTGGCGCTTTCGATTTTTAAAATTCATTGTCAGTGTTTATGCAATCTAGACTTGCATATATTCTCATGTGACCATAAGCTTAATGTTTTCGATTCTGCTTAAATATAGTTTAGTCCTAATAATTATCTAAATTAGTTTTTACCAAGGAATTGTAAAATAGGGTCCATCGTTTATTAATCGTTAACAATGAAGTCTTACTTTAAACAATTATTGCATAAACGCATGCAGTCTGCGATATGAACTCGTCTGTCCGACAATAATTATGACTTTAAAGAACTGTGTCATCTTTTAAAATTATCTCTGAAGGACACATTAATTTGTGCTCCATTAGACATAAAGCGAATAAGCGAAATACGTCTCGTATGCGAATTTCTAATTTTATATTTTTCAAAACGTTGCATGGAATTTGTGTGGAAAAAAAAGAAAATTAACGCCTAATTCATTCATTCACACTCAATGAGGTTTCTGATAGACAGCAATGACTGTCTGTGTCCAGTAAGCAAATAGGCTATAAAATATGTAATAATATATCACTATTAGGTGTTTTTCTAAAATTAAACCAAATGTAAAACTAAATAACAAAATGATGGTAAATGCATTCTCGTTTATCATAATAACAGTCAATAATAAGTCAATAACAATAATCGTTTATCATAATAACAGTAAATATCATGCATTATTTAAAAAGATAAATAACTCACCAGTTTCATCTTCATGTCCTCCACAGATCGAGGCTGAAACGCTCTTGTGTTCCGACTGAGAAGAACCGATGGCAGCGATAACGAGAGAGAAAGAGTTCGGCGGGTCCTGTTTAACGGGGCTCCCGAGGGTCACTGACACTCAGTGAATGAGGCTAAGAACCGACCGAGTGACCGACTCTGACTGACTGACTAAAGCACCTGTCATGCTGCGGCTGGATTTATTGGTTCTGCTCTCTAGCGCCGCCTACCGGTAGTTTATGGAGTTGATTGAACAGATTCTGGGGTTGTGCGTCATAAATACCTGGTTTCTCTCGCAGTGATTTTTTAGGTCTTTCTTAAATCACTTTAGAATAATTTTTGTACTTTTATACTCCAAACACGTTTTAATAGCCTAACAATATTATAATTTTGTGAAAGGGTATTGACATCTATATCTATTGAGTATAAAGTGAAAGCAAAACCAAACTGGCATACAATAAGAGAAGAATCATTGTACAACAAATGTGGATTTGAAGTTTCTCAGCACAACAGTATTTTGGGGGCAAATTGTCACATGTTGTAATTTCTCTCAATTTAATATTTACTAATCTGCAACACAGGTGTTGACATTTTGGATTGATTTTGGATGTTTTATAAATTAGTTTGTGTTTCAAATTCTGCTAAATTTAAGTCTATATCGGCTGTTTCATCGAGACACCCATCACACATAGTGTGACAACATGCCCCGATCACAGTGCCTTTTGTCCTGATCAATAACAGCTGTGCTGTTCATGTCAGAGGTAATCAAAAGCTCCAGATAGATGTTAAACATTTACCTTCTTTACAAGCACTTGAACAATGAAGCATCACACCTTATATTGTTTAATTCCAGAAATGAGAATTGCAAAATGCAACCGCAGTTTCTTTTCTGTTTTCACAAATATGACTTTATCTACGATCAGTGATTTTCGCCCAAGTTATCTGAGTTGAACTCGGAGGTGAATCTGTTTTCATGCGGTTGACAGCCACGCTGGAGTGTGATGCTAAATCGAGGCTGTTTTCTTGGGCCTTCTCCAAAGTTATTAGAAAAAGCAAAGCAACTTTGTGGACAAACTGGATGCAGCAGTAGTTCTTCAGATGGTCCATAGTGGTGATTCAAAATGAGACTAACATTGATTTGTCATAAAAAAATGCACAAATCTCTTGACTGAGGGTCCATTAAGTCTTTTAATGTCAAAACATGAGCGTTTGTGACTTAAGAACTTTAGAACATTTTATATACTTAATAAATCATGTTAGAAGGAAACACTGTGAAACTTGACAGATTTGTCAGTCTTGATGGCTTTTTTAATCATCTCTTTCTCACATTTCCACTGACATTATGAGATGAGGTCTATGTTGCACGACTCCAACAGGAAATAAATAAGACACTTTTCACACTCGTGCGACGGAGAAATTTACCTCCAACATTTGTAGTATTTATTTGCAATTTTCGTTTTCATTTATTCGGTTGTGTGGCAAACGCCTCCACATGAGGGAAAGATGCAACAGTATGAGAGCGAGCTGCTGGAAACAACGTGTCAAAATTACTGAACACCTTGACATGTGCTGAGGTGATGCATGAGCAACTCTTAACGGCATCTTTCATAGAAAGCCTATTGTGTGTGTGTGTGTGTTTGTGTGTATACATACGATATACACACTCTTAAAAATAAAGGTGCTTCACGATGCCATAGAAGAACCTATTTGTCTAAATGGTTGCATAAAGAACATCTGAAGAAACTTTCTGTTTCACAAAAGCTTCTTTGTGGTGAAAGAAGGTTCTTCAGATTCTAAAAAGCTAAGAAAGAGATGTTCTTTGACTGAATGCTTCTTTGTGGAACCAGAAATGGTTCTTCTGTGGCATCGCTGTGAACCGCTGTGAACCTTCTATGGCACCTTTATTTTTAATTGTATGTACATATAAATTTAGATTATATATATTATATATATTTTTTATTTCTCTCTTTACATCATTTTTCCATCATATTTTTAAAATTAAGTTCCACCTTTCTCTCATGTGTAAGCTTTCATCAAAACATTATTATATTATATTGTATTATATTATGTGTGTGTGTGTGTGTGTTTGTTTGTTTATGTGTGCATATATGTGTCTGTGTGTGTTTGTTTGTGTGTGTGTGTATAGGTTTGTGTGTGTGTGTTTGCTTGTGTGTGTGTGTGTTTGTTTTTGTGTGTGTGTGCGTGCATATATGTGAGTGTGTGTATGTTTGTGTATGTGTGTGCGCGTGTTTGTTTGTTTTTTGTGCGTGTTTGTGTGTGTGTGTATGCGAATGCACAGCTGCAACGGATGCAATGTACTGATACACGTTCTCCCTGCTGTTTACATTCACTTAAGACGTAATCAACGGTGTTTACGTGAATACTCGTCAAAATGGACAATTCGACATAATTTTGTGCGTAATTCTCCGTTCATGTTACGCGAAAGAGTACTCGTGCGCTGTGAGAGGCGCTTTCTGTGTGTCTGAATGATTCTCTTCCCAAATCGTCCCTTCCTAACATCATCGTCTCATTTTTATTAGTTGACGAAAATGTCAATAGATTTACGTCATAGTTTTTGTCATTCAAATAGACTTTTAGTTCGTTATCGTCTCTTTGTCATGGGGGAAAAAAATGTCTAGGACGAAAATTATTCATCAACGAAATTAACACTGCACGCGACGCCAGGTTTGAGGATTTGATTAAACCAGGAATGCATGAACGGATGCAATGGATAAGATACACGAATGTCGTCTAGATGCTGCCAGAGCGTTAAGGGCAGCAGACAGTGGGGAGTTCGCTCAAATACTCGCTTCCCCTGCGCTTTCTTTTTGACACGTCTAAAGGGTCCTTTCTGTCCCGATGCCACTCTTCCCTGTAGAGTCCAGGCGGGTGGAAAGAGCCTGTGACCTCGGCACCACTGTCTTGGCAGGGAGGTTTTGCGTGAGCAGAAGGGCCGAGCGCAGAGAGCTGCCAGATACACAGCAATACGATGCTCCAAACACAAGAAACGGCCAGCTCGGTTGGTGTTTTCAGTGCCATGTTTCTCTCTTTTGCATCACTTTTCCACCAACACGCATTAACCGAAAGCAACCCCAACCCAGAGACGAATGCTTCCAGACATGCGATGCAAACCCGACAGACTGACGGATTGAAAATTGGGCGAGTATTTGGACGCCAGAAGGTCAAGCCCCTTTTTGACCCTCCCTTTTCGCCCCCCATGTCTATATTTATGGTCTGCTCCTGTCTCGTGTAAGGAACAACAGCAGGAGCGGACCATCACATTTGGTCCCCAGCGTGGGGGCCGTTGGTAATCCAATGCGGTCCAGCTTTCCCGCCGAGCCGCTCTTCTGCTTCTCTGCGAATATTCCGGCTTTCCTCATTTGCATCTGCTAATTAGATCCTGTTAGCATCATTTTGTACATGACGCCCCTCTAAAGCAAATACATCCACTTGTAAAGAATATAACGATGCTGTTAAAGATACTAACTGACTTGTGTAAGAGAGAGCATCTCCCATTTTATCCGCATATTCCCGGATGCTTTGTCTAATTAAATATGGACTCTTGGAGGACTAAATATTTATTACTCACTCCTGACCAGCCACAAAACACACAACGGTCCTCTAACTTTCCCCATATGCACTCTTAACAACAAAGGTGCTTAAAAGGTTCTTCACAGCGATGCCATAGAAGAACCATTTTTGGTTCCACAAAGAACCATTCAGCCAAAGAACATCTCTTTCTTAGCTTTTTAGAATCTGAAGAACCTTCTTTCGCCACAAAAAAAGCTTTTGTGAAACAGAAAGGTTCTTCAGATGTTCTTTATGCAACCATTTAGACAAAAAGATTCTTCTATGACATCGTGAAGCACCTTTATTTTTAAGAGTGTGGTTCCCAATTGGGTTTTTCTGAGAACGTTCTTGGAACCAAAAACGAACCTTCCCAGAACACTGTGAGGAGGTTTTTGCAACCTAAAGACAGCCCATACAGAACATTGTCTAGTGGTTATTTTTAGGGTTTATAACCATAAAACAACATTCCCAGAACATTTCAGGAAGGTTTTTGTAGTAACGTAATAATAACCTATATAGAACGTTCTCTAATGGTTATTTTTAGGTTTCAGTTTTATAACCATATGTTGCAGTGAACTAAATTTCCTGTTGGTTTTATCTTTTATAACCTAAAAGTAATACAGATGGTTATTTTTAGTTTTTGTATTTATAATCCTCCCATAATATTGCAGGAAGGAATTTTTTTGTTTTGTTTTGTTTTTTTGCAATAACCTAAGGAGAACCTTCCAAGAACATTCTCTAAGGTTTTGTTTTTATAACCATACAATAACATTCCCAGAACATTGCAGGACGTTTTTTTTGTAATAATCTAATGATAACCTGTGCAGAACATTATCTAATGGTTATTTTTACATTGTTTATAACGTTACGTTGCAGAATGTTACAGAAAGGTTTTTTGCACCAACAACCAACCTTCCTGTTGCTTTTATTTTTATAATCTAAAAATAACCTAAACAGAACATTTGTCTAATGGATATTTTACTTTTTCTTACCACATAAACTAACTTTTCCAGCACAGTCTCGTGTTACTTTGTAAAAAAACAATTTAGCGCAGGCTGAGATCTATTAGCATTCCGTGGCTCTTCCCGCTGACGAATGTAGTCGAGCTTCATTTGAGTCATTGATTGATTTATTGTTTCTGCGGTTAATCACTTTCCCAGAGGTATTTTGTAAGCTCTTTATCTTCACAAACTTAAGCCAGAGGTAATTAATCCGATTTCTGTAGGTGCGGCGCAGTAATGCATCATGAATCAAATATCAAGCGTGACCAGGACATCAGTTCATGTAATCACAATCTGAAGATATCAGCTTCACTTCATCAAAAGTTCAATCATTTGTGTAGTCTGCATGTCTAATCATTTCAGAATGCATTATTATGATCTTATGGAATACTGAAACACGTTGCTACAGACTTTTGATTTGATACCAGCTTTCATTTTTCCACTATGCATGTTTAATCAGTTTAGAAAATCACAGGTACCTGTTTTGGCTTTAACTGTGGTAAAATAGCTGTAACGCATGACCTCGGGTGGCTTATTGCTTTATTTATCATTCAGCACAGATAATCCAGAGAATGCAAGTGTTGATCCTTGAAACATCTTCTGTAAATAAATTGCCGATCGGTTCACACCTATTAAATCTATTTATATGTATAATTTGTTTTCATTTTTATTAATCCTTTTTAATAAAAATATGAGTTTCTCTTTGCAAAAGCATGCCTCCCATCTTCTGTATGTGCTTTCTTACAGGTCAGATGTCTTCTTTCATGTGAAGGTCGTGGTCTGGTCCTCGAGGCGGCTGCGATCCGCTTCTGTTTTCTGGATATGTTCAGGTCTGTCAAAACCACTGGATTCTTCCCTCCTGCTATGTTTTGTAGATGGTCGCCTTGCTACGTTTAACTGCCTGGCGAAATCTTGAGCAATAGAAAGTGGCAGCAGAGAGAGAGACGAGGTTAAAAGGGCCTTCAGAAGCGCCTGAAGCCTGAGGTTTAGGAGGAAAAATCACCTTGAACAGAGATTTACAGGAACATTTCCCCACAAAAAAATCAACATGATATTCTCACTCACATGGGTCCAAACCTCTATGCTGTGATTTCTTTCTGTGGGCTTGGAAATTTTCAATAAATTAATTGAAAGATTTAGTGTAGAATTAAGGTAAAAGTGCATAATTATTGTAGAATTGAGAAGAAACGTCAGAACTGGAAGATAAATGCAGTGTTGCGACTAATTATTGTAGAATGGAGAACTCAGAATTGTGAGATAAATGCAGAATTGTGACAATTATTGTAGAATTGAGAAAAAGAGTCAGAATTGTGAGCTATAAATGCAGAATTGCATATAATTATTGTAGATTTGAGAAGAAATGTCAAAATTGCGAGAGAAAAAGCTAAATTGAGGAGAATTGCTGTAGAGTTAAGAAACATCAGAATTGTGAGAGATAAATGCAGAATTGAGAAGAATTATTGTAGAATTGAGAAGAACAATCAAAACTGCAAGATATAAATGCAAAATTTTAATTATTGTAGAATTAAGTAGAAGAGTCAGAATTGAGATGTAAATGCAGAATTGCAAAGAATTATTATAGAATTGATGAGAAGAGTGAGAATTGCAACATATAAATGCAGAATTAAATAGAATTATTGTGGAATTGTGAGATAAAAATGCAGGATTGCATAGAATTGTTGTAGAATTAAGAAGAAAAGTAAGAAATGCCAGATAAAAATGTAGACTTGAGAAGAATTATTGTAGAGTTGAGAGGAAGCGCCAGAATTGTGAGATATAAATGTAGAAATGTGAAGAATTACTGTAGAATTGAGAACATCAGAATTCTGAGAAATAAATGCAGAATTGTGGAGAATTGTTGTAGAATTCAGAAGAACAGTCATAATTGCGAGATAAATGCAAAATTGTGAAGAATTATTGTAGAATTCAGAAGAAGAGTCATAATTGCGAGATAAATGCAAAATTGTGAAGAATTATTGTAGAATTCAGAAGAAGAGTCATAATTGCGAGATATAAATGCTGAATTGTGGAGAATTATTATAGAATGGGGAAGAAGAATCAGAATTTCTAGATATTAATGTAGAATTGTGAAGAATAGTTGCAGAATTAAGAAGGAAAGATTTGCAAGATAAAACTCAGAATTGAGAGGTGAAAATGCAAAATTACCAAGAATTATTGTAGAAGTCAGAATTGTGACAAATGGAGAATTGTGAAGAATTTTCATAGAATTGAGAAGAAATGTCAGAATTATGAGATAAAATACAGAACTGTGAAGAATAATTGTAGAATTGAAATGTCAAAATTGTGACAGAGTCACAATTCCATTTTTTATTTATTGTGGAAATAAGCTACTATAGTGAACATATAATTTTGGGTGAACAAATATTTCAGTCCTGTTCTGTAGTGGTCTGAGAGCAGGTGTGTGTGTGTGTGTTTGTGATTATTAACACATGGAGACGAACACACACTGAAGCGTCGTTCTGCTGTCATCTAAACACCAGTGCGTTTGACCAAAATATGAAAGCAAATGGTTTTTCCACCTCATGGCTTCATGTCATTAGAGCCGCGTGTCTTTTGTTCTCCTCGGACCTCCGCTTTCTGCCTTTTGTCTGTTGGACCAAAGCATTTATTCTCAGCAGGTCCAAACTTCTCCGCTCGGTAATTAACCTCACAAGCTCTCTGAGAGGAGAGTGGAGCAGGAGTATATTCAAGAGAGAAATAAATAAATAAGTATAGAAGAGCACATAACGAAATGGGTTCTGAGAGCGTCTGTCTCGTGAGACTGATCCCATTCAAAGCAGCCGCCGTTCTTCCTCGTCTCCTTGCGCTCCTCATCCTCTTCTTTTTACCACATGTGAGCTGCAGCACGTAATGAAGGAAAACTGTGATATATGTGGCAGAGAGCAGATCTTTCTCTCTTAATGAATACAGAAAACACAGCGTCTGAATGGACGTGTCTCGTTCCTCCTGAAGAAGGCCATCTGACGCCGCTCTTATTAAAGCACATAAAGCACAGGCAGAGAAAGTAATTTTGTTCGATTCTTTTCTCCTGGTGGCTCCTGCTACTTTTTTTTACGAAGGAGCTTTTATGGAGCTCATAATTATTTCGCTGAGAGTCCTCAAGCACAAACCCGGGAGTCTTTGTATCTTTTTGACATTTTTCGGAGAAAATGGATGTCATATTAACATCCTTGTCATTTCAGTTTCAACAAGACAAGTTCTTAACCAAGCACATGCTTTACTAAAATACTTCAGTGTTTCATTCTTATTATTTTTGGGTTTAGCGTTTGCTATCCAAAAGACTCAAAAGAGAAAGATGGCATATTTGCAAATCTGAAATAATTGAAAAAAATCTAAATTTTTTAACTGATTATATGTTAGTTTTTATTCTTATTTGCAAATTGTGCCGTTTCTAAGAACATTTTGCTAATGTTCCCATTAAGTTATGAAAACGTTATTTCTGAATGCTCAAAACATCCAGTTTTGTAAATGTTGTACAAAAAAAGTTTTTTTCTCAGTTAATGCAACATTAAGGCAACATTGCATGTTTACTGGAAAGATGTTCTTTAAGCATTCTGAAACAAGTAACATTTAAAAAACTAGATGACTGTCCAACTAAAATATTTCAGAATGATATATAAATATAGTTTTTGTGCAGATAACTTTAAATGAGCTTTCTATTAACGTTACTGGAAGAATATTTGTTCATAACATTGAAAGCACCTTCGCAAATCCTAGCCAAACTTCTGAGACTGTTCCCTGTTAGCAGGGTTTATAATGTAATATTCTCATTATTATTATTTTATCAATTTTTTTTTATTGTCACTAGCAACTTCTGATTCAAATTGTTTCACCATTTTTTTCACCATTACACCAATTTTTTTAGAGTATGTTGATAAAGTTGGAATTAATATATTCAACTTTATATGAAGAGCTGGGTGTAAATAGAGTTACATTCCCATTAAGTTATGAACATTTTGTTTCTGAATGTTCAAAATGTTGTGGTTTTTTAATGTTGTACAAACATTTTTCTTAGTGGATGCAACGTTAAGGCAACATTCCATTTTGGGAACGTTACATTTGAATGTTCTGAACGTTCTGCAATGTTCTAAAAATGTTACAAATGAGAACAAACGTTCAATTATAAAGTGGATCAACTTAAGTTCCATGTATGATGAATAAATAATGTTTTGAGAACATTATTAAACACCAGATAACTCTAAATGAACATTACTGGAAGAACGTTTGTTCATAACTTTGAAAGAACCTTGCCAGAACATTAGCTAATTAGGTTTATACTGTAACATTCTCATTGTTATAATAATGTTTTATCCATTTTTTTAAATTATGTGTAAAAGTGTATTTTTGTAATTTAATGTTACCAGTGCTTTGACAGTTAAAGTCTTTTTTTATTTGGGCAATTTTGTACAAGTGTGAACATTTGGCATTCAGAACATCAGATTTTCACATAATTTTTCATGTTGATGATTTGGTTTCATGGCTTTTTGGCCTCAAAATTGTGACACGAAACGACAGGTGCAGTTTTCCTGGAAACAGGTCTTACAGCAGAGATTAGAGTTTTCCTGGAAAGCTGTAATTTTTGGAGCATTTGTAAAGCGAGAGGCCTGTAGGGAGCTGCTGTTGTGTTTGTGCTGAGCGAAGGCGACGAGTGTTAAAGGACCGCAGGCTTCAGACTGTCGTCTTTATTTGAGGTTGAAGCTGGATCTTTATGCCCAGGAGTCACAGCGGAGCTGACAGACCTGCTCCTGTGATCCGACTGCAGCCGTGAAGATCTGCTCAGAAAATTCACTTTAAAAAACAACTAAAGAAAAGACAAAAACACTGACAGGAGCTTAAAGCACAACTGCTCCTGTGATTCAGTGCATTAACACCCATTTCGTCCTTTAAATAATCACTCTAACAGTACTAAATTCTTAGTGTGAGTGATGTTTACTTGTGCAAAACTCTGTCAAGTCAAATGTATTTGTAGCACTTTTCATAATACACATTGTTTCAAAGCAACAGTTGTTTATAATATCTATAATATCTTCATGCCTTTCATGTCACATTTATCAGATTAGAGCTGGACTATAATGTAGTTATATATTGTGATAATAAACAATTAAGCAGTTGAGATTTGCTTTATAGTACTGTATATGTTGCTCTTTGCAAATACTTAAAAAAAAAATGTTATTTACTGCAATTTCTGAGTGCAAATTCTAATTTTTTCAGTCTATGCAGATGCACACACACACACACACACACACACACACACACACTATATAATTATTTGTTAAATTTACTAGCAATTTCAGAGTGAAAATGGTTGCAAAGAAAATCCACTTTCTCAGTAAATATATATATATATTGACACACAAGAGAAAATAATATTCTCTCTTCATGAGAGAAAATAGAATTTAATTAAGTTTCAAGTTTTAACTTAATTAAGTTAATTAAGTTTTTATTAAGTAAAAAAGCATCTGAGATATATAGGCTATTTATATATTTTTTCACAATCTGAATGTGTTTCTATGTGTTTTCCTCCAGTCTCTGCTCTTCTGTGGCTCTGCGTCAGGATTCAGAGTTCTGATCACTATCACTATATGAGCAGCACTAAATGATGTGCACTTCCCTTGTATTGCAGCACTTGAGGTTAAGCCTGTTTGCACATGTTGACCAGCACATCTTCTGGGTTCAGTCCATAGCCTTTCTCCTGCACACACTGCTCCTCCTCCTCCTCCTCCTCCTCCTGCTCTTCTGCTTGATTACTCATAATGTAATTTTAATTAAAACTGCGGTGTCAAAGGGTTCTGCTCGCCCGAGAAGCGAGCCCAGATTGCAGCACTGTTGAAGCTCCTCACTTGCTTGAGAGGAAATGCATCCTGACAGCGGCGGCCAGAGCCAGATAAACAAAAGCTGCTCCTCTTTATAGGGCATGTCATCATGGTGAGTCTGGTCAAGAGCGGCCAGCGTGCAGCGAGACGCCGTTTATTTTTACATCCATCAGCGCTGATGGCTGTTTCTGATCAGATCTGCGGATATGCAGGTAAACCAAGATTTTCACACTTGCACACCTGCAGTCAGAAAGAATTACAAAATATAATAATGATTGTTTCCCAACAGGTTTCCCACACACCCCTATATCATTTGAATAGGTTGC
>NW_015555743.1:816297-817320 GCF_001515605.1 Sinocyclocheilus anshuiensis | reverse complement strand
AGCCTTCCACATATATATATATATATATATATATATATATATATATATATATATATATATATATACACAGTATATAAATGCATTCACAGGCCTATTGAAAATGCATGCACACATTTGAAGAAAAATCAGACAGGAAATTTTTTTTTGGATCTCTAGCAGGCTATTCCATCCATGTTTGCATGAAATGTAGGTTGCTGTAAGATGGGAAATGTATTTTCTTGCCCCTAAAATACATTTTAGTATATGAAGGTTGAAACTAAATAGATTTTCAATTTCAAAAACATATTACAGAACAGGAATATTTCTGCCTGCAATCCGTGTGCATGTTTAAAAAAGGCATCCTAAGGACCATGGAAGCAGTTTTAGTGCAGTAGAAGATGCATGACTGTGGTCTGGTTCTTGTGTCTGCGGGATCCGGGCGTCCCGCCGCCGTTGGCTGGTCAGTGAGCCGTGGCCTAAGAGGTTTTAACTTCGCTAACCTTCCTCTGCCAGGACGGTGGAGGCCTGCTGCTGCGGTATATTGGCGCGGCGGGAGCGGGATGTGATGTTATTAAACTCTCCGTTGCTCAGATGGAGCAAATCAACACTCAGGTGCTCATAGTCCAGCAGGTGAGAGTGAGAGAGAGAGAGAGAGACCGAGAGAGTGAGAGTGAGTGAGTGAGTGTGAGTGTGATTGAGAGTGAGTGAGTGAGTGAGTGTGAGTGTGAGTGTGAGAGTGAGAGTGAGTGAGAGTGAGAGTGAGAGTGAGTGAGAGTGAGAGTGAGAGTGAGTGTGCGTGAGAGTGAGAGTGAGTGAGAGTGAGAGTGAGAGTGAGTGTGCGTGAGAGTGAGAGTGAGTGAGAGTGAGAGTGAGAGTGAGTGTGCGTGAGAGTGAGAGTGAGTGAGAGTGAGAGTGAGAGTGAGTGAGTGAGTGTGAGTGTGATTGAGAGTGAGTGAGTGTGAGTGTGAGTGTGAGAGTGAGAGTGAGTGAGAGTGAGAGTGAGTGTGTGTGAGTGTGAGAGTGAGTGAGAGTGAGAGTGAGTGA
>NW_015555743.1:811566-815974 GCF_001515605.1 Sinocyclocheilus anshuiensis | reverse complement strand
TGAGTGTGAGAGTGAGAGTGAGTGAGAGTGAGAGTGAGAGTGAGTGAGAGTGAGTGAGTGAGAGAGTGTGAGTGTCATTGAGAGTGAGTGAGTGAGTGAGTGAGTGTGAGTGTGAGTGTGGTCCAATAAGTAATATCTCTGTCTTATCCGAATTGAATAGGAGAAAATTATTGGTCATCCAATCTTTTACATTTTTAACACACTTAAGTGAGAGTGAGAGTCAGAGTGAGAGTGAGTGTGAGTGTGGTCCAATAAGTAATATCTCTGTCTTATCCGAATTGAATAGGAGAAAATTATTGGTCATCCAATCTTTTACATTTTTAACACACTTAAGTGAGAGTGAGAGTCAGAGTGAGAGTGAGTGTGAGTGTGGTCCAATAAGTAATATCTCTGTCTTATCCGAATTGAATAGGAGAAAATTATTGGTCATCCAATCTTTTACATTTTTAACACACTTAAGTGAGAGTGAGAGTCAGAGTGAGAGTGAGTGTGAGTGTGGTCCAATAAGTAATATCTCTGTCTTATCCGAATTGAATAGGAGAAAATTATTGGTCATCCAATCTTTTACATTTTTAACACACTTAAGTGAGAGTGAGAGTCAGAGTGAGAGTGAGTGTGAGTGTGGTCCAATAAGTAATATCTCTGTCTTATCCGAATTGAATAGGAGAAAATTATTGGTCATCCAATCTTTTACATTTTTAACACACTTAAGTGAGAGTGAGAGTCAGAGTGAGAGTGAGTGTGAGTGTGGTCCAATAAGTAATATCTCTGTCTTATCCGAATTGAATAGGAGAAAATTATTGGTCATCCAATCTTTTACATTTTTAACACACTTAAGTGAGAGTGAGAGTCAGAGTGAGAGTGAGTGTGAGTGTGGTCCAATAAGTAATATCTCTGTCTTATCCGAATTGAATAGGAGAAAATTATTGGTCATCCAATCTTTTACATTTTTAACACACTTAAGTGAGAGTGAGAGTCAGAGTGAGAGTGAGTGTGAGTGTGGTCCAATAAGTAATATCTCTGTCTTATCCGAATTGAATAGGAGAAAATTATTGGTCATCCAATCTTTTACATTTTTAACACACTTAAGTGAGAGTGAGAGTCAGAGTGAGAGTGAGTGTGAGTGTGGTCCAATAAGTAATATCTCTGTCTTATCCGAATTGAATAGGAGAAAATTATTGGTCATCCAATCTTTTACATTTTTAACACACTTAAGTGAGAGTGAGAGTCAGAGTGAGAGTGAGTGTGAGTGTGGTCCAATAAGTAATATCTCTGTCTTATCCGAATTGAATAGGAGAAAATTATTGGTCATCCAATCTTTTACATTTTTAACACACTTAAGTGAGAGTGAGAGTCAGAGTGAGAGTGAGTGTGAGTGTGGTCCAATAAGTAATATCTCTGTCTTATCCGAATTGAATAGGAGAAAATTATTGGTCATCCAATCTTTTACATTTTTAACACACTTAAGTGAGAGTGAGAGTCAGAGTGAGAGTGAGTGTGAGTGTGGTCCAATAAGTAATATCTCTGTCTTATCCGAATTGAATAGGAGAAAATTATTGGTCATCCAATCTTTTACATTTTTAACACACTTAAGTGAGAGTGAGAGTCAGAGTGAGAGTGAGTGTGAGTGTGGTCCAATAAGTAATATCTCTGTCTTATCCGAATTGAATAGGAGAAAATTATTGGTCATCCAATCTTTTACATTTTTAACACACTTAAGTGAGAGTGAGAGTCAGAGTGAGAGTGAGTGTGAGTGTGGTCCAATAAGTAATATCTCTGTCTTATCCGAATTGAATAGGAGAAAATTATTGGTCATCCAATCTTTTACATTTTTAACACACTTAAGTGAGAGTGAGAGTCAGAGTGAGAGTGAGTGTGAGTGTGGTCCAATAAGTAATATCTCTGTCTTATCCGAATTGAATAGGAGAAAATTATTGGTCATCCAATCTTTTACATTTTTAACACACTTAAGTGAGAGTGAGAGTCAGAGTGAGAGTGAGTGTGAGTGTGGTCCAATAAGTAATATCTCTGTCTTATCCGAATTGAATAGGAGAAAATTATTGGTCATCCAATCTTTTACATTTTTAACACACTTAAGTGAGAGTGAGAGTCAGAGTGAGAGTGAGTGTGAGTGTGGTCCAATAAGTAATATCTCTGTCTTATCCGAATTGAATAGGAGAAAATTATTGGTCATCCAATCTTTTACATTTTTAACACACTTAAGTGAGAGTGAGAGTCAGAGTGAGAGTGAGTGTGAGTGTGGTCCAATAAGTAATATCTCTGTCTTATCCGAATTGAATAGGAGAAAATTATTGGTCATCCAATCTTTTACATTTTTAACACACTTAAGTGAGAGTGAGAGTCAGAGTGAGAGTGAGTGTGAGTGTGGTCCAATAAGTAATATCTCTGTCTTATCCGAATTGAATAGGAGAAAATTATTGGTCATCCAATCTTTTACATTTTTAACACACTTAAGTGAGAGTGAGAGTCAGAGTGAGAGTGAGTGTGAGTGTGGTCCAATAAGTAATATCTCTGTCTTATCCGAATTGAATAGGAGAAAATTATTGGTCATCCAATCTTTTACATTTTTAACACACTTAAGTGAGAGTGAGAGTCAGAGTGAGAGTGAGTGTGAGTGTGGTCCAATAAGTAATATCTCTGTCTTATCCGAATTGAATAGGAGAAAATTATTGGTCATCCAATCTTTTACATTTTTAACACACTTAAGTGAGAGTGAGAGTCAGAGTGAGAGTGAGTGTGAGTGTGGTCCAATAAGTAATATCTCTGTCTTATCCGAATTGAATAGGAGAAAATTATTGGTCATCCAATCTTTTACATTTTTAACACACTTAAGTGAGAGTGAGAGTCAGAGTGAGAGTGAGTGTGAGTGTGGTCCAATAAGTAATATCTCTGTCTTATCCGAATTGAATAGGAGAAAATTATTGGTCATCCAATCTTTTACATTTTTAACACACTTAAGTGAGAGTGAGAGTCAGAGTGAGAGTGAGTGTGAGTGTGGTCCAATAAGTAATATCTCTGTCTTATCCGAATTGAATAGGAGAAAATTATTGGTCATCCAATCTTTTACATTTTTAACACACTTAAGTGAGAGTGAGAGTCAGAGTGAGAGTGAGTGTGAGTGTGGTCCAATAAGTAATATCTCTGTCTTATCCGAATTGAATAGGAGAAAATTATTGGTCATCCAATCTTTTACATTTTTAACACACTTAAGTGAGAGTGAGAGTCAGAGTGAGAGTGAGTGTGAGTGTGGTCCAATAAGTAATATCTCTGTCTTATCCGAATTGAATAGGAGAAAATTATTGGTCATCCAATCTTTTACATTTTTAACACACTTAAGTGAGAGTGAGAGTCAGAGTGAGAGTGAGTGTGAGTGTGGTCCAATAAGTAATATCTCTGTCTTATCCGAATTGAATAGGAGAAAATTATTGGTCATCCAATCTTTTACATTTTTAACACACTTAAGTGAGAGTGAGAGTCAGAGTGAGAGTGAGTGTGAGTGTGGTCCAATAAGTAATATCTCTGTCTTATCCGAATTGAATAGGAGAAAATTATTGGTCATCCAATCTTTTACATTTTTAACACACTTAAGTGAGAGTGAGAGTCAGAGTGAGAGTGAGTGTGAGTGTGGTCCAATAAGTAATATCTCTGTCTTATCCGAATTGAATAGGAGAAAATTATTGGTCATCCAATCTTTTACATTTTTAACACACTTAAGTGAGAGTGAGAGTCAGAGTGAGAGTGAGTGTGAGTGTGGTCCAATAAGTAATATCTCTGTCTTATCCGAATTGAATAGGAGAAAATTATTGGTCATCCAATCTTTTACATTTTTAACACACTTAAGTGAGAGTGAGAGTCAGAGTGAGAGTGAGTGTGAGTGTGGTCCAATAAGTAATATCTCTGTCTTATCCGAATTGAATAGGAGAAAATTATTGGTCATCCAATCTTTTACATTTTTAACACACTTAAGTGAGAGTGAGAGTCAGAGTGAGAGTGAGTGTGAGTGTGGTCCAATAAGTAATATCTCTGTCTTATCCGAATTGAATAGGAGAAAATTATTGGTCATCCAATCTTTTACATTTTTAACACACTTAAGTGAGAGTGAGAGTCAGAGTGAGAGTGAGTGTGAGTGTGGTCCAATAAGTAATATCTCTGTCTTATCCGAATTGAATAGGAGAAAATTATTGGTCATCCAATCTTTTACATTTTTAACACACTTAAGTGAGAGTGAGAGTCAGAGTGAGAGTGAGTGTATGAGTGTGAGTCTGAGTGTGATTGAGAGTGAGTGAGTGAGAGTGAGTGTATGAGTGTGAGTCTGAGTGTGATTGAGAGTGAGTGAGTGAGAGTGAGAGTGAGAGTGAGTGTGTGAGTGTGAGTGTGAGTGTGAGTG
>NW_015555743.1:810822-811334 GCF_001515605.1 Sinocyclocheilus anshuiensis | reverse complement strand
TGTGTGTGTGTGTGTGTGTGTGTGTGTGTGTGTGTGTGTGTATGTGTGTGTGTGAGTGTGACTCTCTCAGGCTCTTTGAGGTGGTTTGGTCTGTCTGACGGCGTTTAACAGCAGTCAGACGCTCTCTGATGTTCAGCTTTAGTCTGCTGTGGGAAATTCAGCTGTGAGCAGCACAAACACATCCAAGTGACAGACCTGCGGTTGCACAATGGAGAGAGATTCTCTCGCGGCAGGTGACACACGCTCTCTGACTGCTCTGCACGTGCAACATCACAAATCAGGTAAATATCATAGACTGTATAAAAACAGGTAAATATACACACCCTGCGTCTCAATGTTCATACGAGATTAGAATAAGTGGGTCCCAAAGCATAATATGTTGAAAAGAGTATGCCAAAAGTCCCCGGATGGTCTACTATTTCAGATCAATTTTTTGAAGTATGGATCCGTGCACACTCTAATGGCTAATATTGCCCACAATCCATTGAGCGTTGGCGAAGGATTCGGTTCAG
>NW_015555743.1:802004-810753 GCF_001515605.1 Sinocyclocheilus anshuiensis | reverse complement strand
TTACTTTGTTTCCATGTATTGACTGACAGCTCTGGTGTTGCCATGGTGACAGAAATCAGGAGTAAGTGCAGAGGTTGTGTGTTACTGTAGCTCTAGACTAAATATGAACATTATTTACTCATCTCACTGCACAAAAACAGATTCAGCATTCCTCGAAATGAATAAAAACAGTCAAACGCAAACTCAGAATATTATACAAACCTGCAATAATAAGACAAATATAATTTATGAATTTAATCCCATCCTTCGATTATCTCATTCAACCATACTAATAAGCAAAAATGGCTCAATATTGTAATGCATTACTTTTAAAAGTAACTTTCCCCAACACTGAAAACATGTGTGTATTGATGAAGGTGCTTTCCTTGAAACTGATTTTTTACATTTGTGTTTGGCTTCAATAATTATGAAAAAACAACTTTTTTTTTCATTCATACCATTAAAATACTAATTCTTACACATACATATTAAATCAAAATATGTATTATTACATAAATACATATGAAATTAAAAATATATTGTTTAAACATCATATATACATTATTCTTTATATCTAATTAAATGAATATTACAGTTTTTCTCGATTGCTTAAACACTATCACCAGGCTTTTGAACAAAAATTTCAAAACCAGAGCACTAATTCCAAGTATGGGTCACCATACTTGGCCACATGTAAAAAAAAAAAAACATAACTTATTATTGGTTTTGGTTTTTGGTTTTTGTAGTATTGTTTTGAATTGATACGAGGCATAGTTTCAAGAAATGTGTTTAAGCAATCGAGAAAAACTGTAATATTAAATATAATAATTAAAAATTGTATTTAAATAAATAATAATACTAAATAAAATAAAGTAAATATTAAAAATACTAAAATAAATATTTAAAAATCTGCCATTTTGGCCAGGACTCCCTGGAAGAAGAGATTTTACATCTCAATAGGACTATTCTGGTAAAATAAAGGATAATATATATATTATCCTTTATATTAATATATTATATATATTTACCAAGTGATTTTTCATGTTTATAAACAGCTCACAGACATTATAATAATGTCACTTTTAAAAAAAAGCTTTGTTTTAGTTTATTTTAATTATTATAATTATTAGTATTTTAATCAACTTTCCCCTTATTTCACCAGTCAGACTTGTTTAACAGTACTAGAGCTCTTGAACTCATGTTCTGCCGGAGTGTAGTTCTTCCTGAGCTCCGCAGAACTACAACGACCAGAAGCTCTTGCGGTTTACGTCGCCGTCACCGACCGGAAGTGAATGAAGCGGCCGCGCTGAACACGCAACGCAGAGGGTCACATTGGACACACATCAATGTTTCATAATAATAAACAATCTAGTCACTAATAACAGTAACTGAGGTGTAAATGGATCCGTCTAAAGCAGGTACAGTTTCTGATCGCAGACTGTGGCATCAGGAGTCATTTCGAATGAATCAGAATCAACATGAATGAGCTAAATGACTCTTCTAGAGTTTTGTGTTGATATACTTCGTATTTATGTCTGTTAGGGTTTGTTTATTTGATCATATGAATGATAGAGTGTTGTATTAATATGAATTGTTCTATTTTATCTATTTGTTTTAGTTATTTTTAAATAAAAAAACAACAACACGTGACCCTCTAACACTAGCATCCTCTATTCGTTTTCTATTCTTTTGACTTGTTTTATTTTTATTTATATGAAGAAGAGATCTTCTAACACTAGCATTCCCTATTCTATTTTTCTATCCTATTCTAGGCTAGTCTTATCACAGCACTTGTATATCATTGCTCTTTTGTTAGTTTTGATTGCTTCTATTGTCCTCATTTGTAAGTCACTTTGGATAAAAGCATCTGCTAAATGACTAAATGTAAATGTTATTTTGTCTCCACAGAGGAGCCGCAGCTGAGACACGTGGAGAAAGATGTGTTGATTCCTAAGTTGATGCGGGAGAAAGCCAAAGAGAGATGCGCTCAACATGTGGACGGTATGAATCTCAGCTGCTGAACACATACAGTGTAGTCTCATCAAGCCTCCCATACAGGGTTCGTACGGGGTTCGGAAAAATATTTACAGATGACTATAATATATACCAAATATGAAGCTGAAAATAATGCTCCATGAGCCATTTATGTTAAATATGCTCTGAAAATCTAAAGAGAGGTTTGGAAATTAGAGTCTGGAAAAGTATGGAATTCACACATTCACCCTCACCTGACATCATCTGAGCTAAACTCTACACATAATAGCAGGAGACGTGTGACGGGTCACAAACCAGCTGGCATCACATACACGACTCTGATGTAGAGCTTAGTGAGCTGCTCGCTGTCTCGTATGAACCCTCGTGAGGGTGTGTGAGCGTCTGTGATCCCTCAAAAGGCAGCTGACGAGGTTTCAGAACAGAGCGCTGGGTGCTAAAAATACAAACGTAACAATAATGCATCGGGTGACTTTATGGGTGTCTGTCTGAAAAACACTTTCCGTTGACCCAAAGTGACCCTAACTGGATTCAATACAATTCACCACAAATCACACTATGGAGGAAAAAAATAAATAAATAGAAAGTTAAACAAGTAAATCCAAATCTAGTTTTAGAAAAATTTATCGTAAGCATCTTATTTAGTTTTAATTTTGTCTGACTAAGCTATAGAAGCTGACATGACCGTAAAAAAGGAGAGAAAAAAGTAAAGAATAGGTATATATATATATATATATATATATATATACTTTTTAAAATTACAAACAAGTTATATTAATATATAACTTAGATATAAAGTTTAATATAATATTTAAAATGAAATTTACAACAAAAAAAAACTTCGACATTTACTAAAATATGCTTTACAAGAACCATCTAACGCTACAAGTTACAATACAAATATTTATGTCCTAAATTCTGCACTTTTAAATGTTCAAATTCACAGGCTTTTATTTTGGCGGAATATTGGCCGATAATACCGATTATATCGACTATGCATTCCGTTAGTTTTTTTAATTGGTATGTTTCGCCGGGCCGCGAAGAAACATAGCGCTGAGTATCATCAGGATAACAGTGAAAGCTAACACCGTGTTTCCTGATGATATCTCCCAAGGGTAACGTAAAGCGTGAAGAGTAACGGCGTACTGAGCCTTGAGGTACTCCATACTGCACTTGTGATTGATATGATACCTCTTCATTCACTGCTACGAATTGATGGCGGTCAGATACGTACGATTTGAACCATGCCAATGCACTTCCACTAATGCCAACAAAGTTTTCTAGTTTATTCAAAAGAATGTTGTGGTCAATAGTGTCGAATGCAGCGCTAAGATCCAGTAGCACTAATAGAGAGATTCAACCACAATCAGATGATAAGAGCAGGTCATTTGTAACTCTAATGAGAGCAGTCTCAGTACTATGATACGGTCTAAATCCTGACTGGAAATCCACACAAGATACCATTTTTCTCTAAGAATGAACATAATTGTGAGGATACTACCTGAGTGTGTGTGTGTGTGTGTGTGTGTGTGGCGGTGTTTGCTCTCAGTGACTGTGATTGTGAGGGTTGTAGTGGAGTATTTCTCCGTGTGTGTGTGTGTGTGTGTGTGGAAACCCCCTCCTGACGTTTGCTCATGGCTTTCACACCTCTGCGCTGCAGGGACGAGTGTTAGCGTGTTCTGCACACGCATGACAGTCTGATGAAAGTGCTGGCTGGAGTCGTACCGAGACCACAGCGAGAACAAGCCTCTTCATTCTGCAGAGCTGCTTTACTCTCAGAGTTTCAGATGTTCAACTGCCACATGTGACACGTTTGATCATGAGGTTTGATCAGGCAAAGTCAACATGAGCTCATGAGAGCACTGATTGTGTTAAATAAGCTCATGAACTTATTGATAAAGTCATCTATGTTCCAAAAAAAATCATGTTTAGAATCTTTCATCAAAATGCGATAACTTGCTCTGCCCCTGAATCCTTTTTAGTCATTCAGTGTCGACTCAAACAAAGATTTTTAGATTTTTTTTCTAGTCATAGAAATACATAAATAAAGAAGATAGCCAAAATATTAAATGTCAAGGTTGTATATTTACTGAGTAATCCACTGTTTTTTAGGGGGGATCAAAATGACAATTTTCACTTGAGATTCAGAGCCAAATTACAAGGGGTTAAAAATGACTTCAGAAGGATGGCAGAATCACAATGTTATTTTTACACAGAGATTAGCAGGTCTGTTAGTAAAATCTGTTGACTTTTGCAATCTGTTGCATTATGTGCCAATGGTGACCATTCAGTAATGGGGAAACAGCACATTTCAAGTTTTTTTCTCCAAAGTTTGCATGCCTATAACTCAAAAAGTATTAAAAATATCTTAATGCCCTTTTAGATATTGTGTCTTAACAAACTTCTCTTTTGGCATCTTCATTTTTAAGGCCCTAATATTTAGATTTTTTTGCACCCTCAGATTCCAGATTTTCAAATATTGTCCTCTCCTAACAAACCATACATCAATGGAAAGCTTATTTATTCAGCTTCCAGATGATTTATAAATCTCAATTTCGAAAAATTGACCCTTATGACTGGTTTTGTGCTCCAGGGTCACATATGGTTCAGTTCCAGAGATAATGGAATTTCAATATGGCTCCAGGAGTAAATTGTTAAATTGTACACATGTTCAGTGGTCAAAAACCAAATGTGGGTCACTTTGCAAAAATATGATGCTTCTTTTCTTTTAAAGAGGAATGTCTGAAGAACAAATTATGTTGAAACTAGAAATGTATCTTGTTTCCTTCTGTCCAAACAACTGCATTGAACATGCCTGTTTGAGTGCCATAAATATTCTTTTTCCAAAGTCTCAATGAGGCACCATTGAAATGTTGCAAATCAGAATCAAAAATTTGAGCTGGGGACCTCTGGTTGAGTTGACACGGAATGACCCACCTACTGTAAGATTTAAAGCCAAATTACAGTGGGGTAAAAAGGACTTCATTACGTTATTTGTACACAGAGATTGGTAGCTCTATTAGGAAAACCTGTTGACTTGAGCAATCTTTGTTGCCAATTATATGCCAATGGTGACCGTTCAAAAATGGCAAAAAATACTTTTCTTGTTTGTTGTTCTGAAATTTGCATGCCTGTAACTCAAAACATTATAAAGGTATCTTAATATCCTTTTAGATTTTGGTTTATAACAAACTTTTCGTGTTTTAATTTGTAAAGTCCTATAAGGTGCATTTCCAGAGATAGTGGGCCTCATTTATCAATATAACGTAGAAACGAGCGCAGATCTGTGCGCACAAATCAACTTACGACGTGATTCATGAAACATTCGTATGCCGCCAGTCTCATCGTACGAATGATCGCACGTTGATAAATGTGGCGGCAAAAAACAATCGTCATTTAAATATCACGCCCCTAAAAACACCCTCGTTTAGAAGCCACGCCCCTAGAGTTTACGACACGGAGAAACAAAACCCGGTCAAAAAGAGGAAGTAATCTCATGAAAGAGAAATTGATCTTACTCTAAAAACACCCTTTTTAACATTATAATTGCAAACAATTGCATTAATTTATATGTATATTAAATACCAGTAAATATAACGAAACATTTACAAACACTATATAGCCTATTTAGTTCTCCTTAATCCACAAAAAAACTTTACATTTAACGGTATTACAGAACAAGAATGAAAAATTAGTAGCTATAAAATTTTATATTAAGCTTAGTGCTGGGCAACGATTAATTGCGATTAATCGCATCCAAAATAAAAGTTTTTATTTAAATAATATATGTGTGTGTACTATTTATATTAAATATTATTATGTATACATGAATACACACACATGCATGTATATATTTAAGAAAAATAGGATATGTTTATATATTAAATATATTTATATGTAATATAAATTATATGAATATAAATATATACATGTAAATATTTTCTAAATATATACATGCATGTGTGTGTTTATATTTACATAATAAATATACACAGTACACACACATATGTTATGTACACAAAGACTTTTATTTGGGATGCGATTAATCACGATTAATCGTTGCCCAGCACTAATTAAACTATAAAGTAAAACACAAATTAGGCTATAGTGGCATTCATTATAAGCAGAATACAAACGTCAAGCTAAAATTAGTTTATTAAAGTGAAACTAAACGGCATTGGGCTCACAAGCCTCTCTCATTCGACATCCAAATGTTTCCATTTGTTGCCATATAATATTTGGTTGCTAAACTATTATCCGTGATGTAAACAAGGCTTTACTTCACACTTGTGTTCCAGTATCCACGTAAAGCATCATCCTTCATATGCACAACATTTATTTTTTGATTTGACCCTTTATCTATATGCATTCATGAATATGCAGATTCTCTGGAAAGATGTCAAATAAACTGGGCTGTGAACAACATTTTCATGACTTTAATTATTTTATTTCCTGTAATAAGTTCTGCAATAAGTTGTTGTAGATTGCGCTGATTTAAATGCAATCAGAGTTGGATAAAGTGTGTGTGTTTTTGTGTGTGTGTGTGTTTTTTTGTGTGTTTTTTTGTGTGTGTGTGTGTTTTTGTGTGTGTTTTTGTGTGTGTGTGTGTGTGTGTGTGTGTTTGTGTGTGTGTGTGTGTGTTTTGTGTGTGTGTGTGTGTCTGTGTGTGTGTGTGTGTGTGTGTGTTTGTGTGTGTGTGTGTGTGTTTTGTGTGTGTGTGTGTGTCTGTGTGTGTGTGTGTGTGTGTGTGTTTGTGTGTGTGTGTGTGTGTTTTGTGTGTGTGTGTGTGTCTGTGTGTGTGTGTGTGTGTGTGTGTGTGTTTTTGTGTGTGCATTCAAAATTCATTTTTATTTTTTACCAATTTTTGTGTTTTCTGTTGAATTTTTCTGGATTCCATTTTATCCATTTATTCCATTTCCATTTTAATGGAAAAACTACCATTTAATAATCAAAAATCAAGTCTAATCAATTGAATTCATAAAACTTTAACAGTGCAACAATTTATTAAAATGTTAACAATAATAGTGTACGGTGAAATATTTTTTTCAGAAATTCTTTGTTGTCTCTCTTTTTATTTATTTTTTTGGAAAAAATTCAGTGATATTAGTGATATTTCTTAAAGATACATTTAGTCAAAACTAGTGAATTAGACTTTCTGTGTGTTTTAGTAAAGTATTATTATAACTCATCAGTAATATGTGGCACTGAATGCCATATTTATTTTGCAGAAGTGTGGTTATGAATTTATAACATTACATGTATGTAAATGTATTTTTAGGACATAAAAATATATTTTATATTTATTTTATTTTGTATGTAAAGAAAAAGAAAAACCTTTGCCTCCTGTAAATTTTGTTTGTGAAAATGGCATGAGATTTTCATGTCAACAATTTTTTTTATTGTTTATATAATTTAAAAATCAAGTCTTTTTTTGTATGCAATGAACAAAGTTACACATAAGATAGCTGAATTTAAATATTGATTTTACATAATATGTAATGAATGTTACATTCATTGATACATGATACATATGAAAATATTTTAAAGCAGAAATTCCAATCAGTCTGCTGATAGATTCATGTCAAATGAGTTCTTAACTTGTTTTATTGATTTCACTGAGACACAGCCTGTGTTTTACACTTTATTGTAGTGAGGAACAGACAGACACATTAATATCAGATGAGTGTTTATCTTCATGTTTATGCATCAGATGATCTTCATATGTATCAGATTAGTCTCACGCTCCTGCTCTCTGGAATTGGTTTTGCTGGATCTGCTCTGCATGCAGATGAAAGCAGTAATTACAGAGATGTTTGGTGAGCTTTCAGACACGGGAGAGCTAATTAATGTTTGACAGGAGCAGACCCCGATAACAGAAACAGCAGCAGCCTTTTCACACACCTTCATTCATTCAATCAATCAGTTCATCTCGTACACACACACACACTCACTTACTCACACACACACACACACACTCACTCACACACGCGCACACACACTCACTCACTCACTCACACACGCACTCACACACACTCACACACACACTCACTCACACTCACTCACACTCACTCACACTCACTCACACTCACTCACACTCACTCACACTCACTCACACTCACTCACACTCACTCACACTCACTCACACTCACTCACACTCACTCACACTCACTCACACTCACTCACACTCACTCACACTCACTCACACTCACTCACACTCACTCACACTCACTCACACTCACTCACACTCACTCACACTCACTCACACTCACTCACACTCACTCACACTCACTCACACTCACTCACACTCACTCACACTCACTCACACTCACTCACACTCACTCACACTCACTCACACTCACTCACACTCACTCACACTCACTCACACTCACTCACACTCACTCACACTCACTCACACTCACACACACACACACTCACTCACACACACACACACACACTTGGCTGTGTTTCTGTGGCAGTAGATCAGGTGAGCGTCCAGCTGTTGAGTGTTTAAGGTGTTTTGAGAGAGATTCCTGTGTTCTGTGTGTTTGTAGTGTTCAGTCACTCACACACGCGCACACACACTCACTCACTCACTCACTCACTCACACACGCACTCACACTCACTCACGCACACACACGCGCACACACACTCACACACGCACTCACACACGCACTCACTCACTCACACACTCACTCACTCACGCACACACACGCGCATGCACTCACGCTCTCACACGCACACGCACACACACACACACTCTCACGCACTCACACACAC
>NW_015555743.1:793777-801097 GCF_001515605.1 Sinocyclocheilus anshuiensis | reverse complement strand
CACTCACACTCACTCACACACACACACTCACACACACTCACACACACACACACTCACTCACACACACACACACACACTTGGCTGTGTTTCTGTGGCAGTAGATCAGGTGAGCGTCCAGCTGTTGAGTGTTTAAGGTGTTTTGAGAGAGATTCCTGTGTTCTGTGTGTTTTTAGTGTTCAGTCGCTGCTGTAAGGACGCCGGCTTCTTCATGGTGTTCAGGTGTCGAGAGGAGAACGCCGCTCTGAAAGAGTGTCTGACGCTACAGTGAGTCTCGTCATCATCACCGCATTCACTCTCACAATACATCACAGCTGTTTATCAACTCTTGAAGGGGAAAAGTCTAAATGGTCCAGTAAAAACCTCTGGTCTAGTTGGTCCTAAAAAAGCATTGTCCATCATTCTCAGGCTGAAATATATGCAGAAAAAACTGAAGTAGTTTTGTATGTATTATTTGTATTATCAGCTCTTTGTTACATAGTTTTATTATTTTAGTTAATTATTGGAATGGCTTTATTTTAAAATATATTTTGTCTGCCAAATTGGAGTTAAAGATCTTCATGATTGTGTGTCAGTCTCTTAAAATATCTGGTATTTTGACCTTTTCTGGAATAACAAAAATTATAACAGTATAACAAGAGAATTCCATGATATATACATAAACAAATATCTACCATAAAAATCAGATTTTAAAACATGGTTTATTTAATCAAAATCAAAATGGTCTAGTTGGTTGATCCTAAAAATGCATTATGCATCATTGAAATTGCCAAAAAAAAAAATGTCATAAGTAGTTTTTTGTGTAATGTATTATTTATTATTAAGTCTTTTAAAATATCTGGTATTTTTTGGCACATGGTCATATAACGTAAAAATTGAGATAACTTCACGACATTCACAATACAAACATTCATGAAATTAGTCAAAAGAATAAATTAATTACCATGCATATTATGTTTGATGGTTCATTTAATCAAAATCTTGAAACAAAGAAGATTCTAATAACTGTTTATATTAGGGGTGGAAAATTTCCGGAAACTTTCCAAAAATCCCTGGAATGTTCCCAAAAAAAATCCTGGAAAGTTTCCAAAATTTCTGGAATATTTCCGTAATGTACTGGAAATATTCCACCTTTTTGCAACCCTAGTTTATATATATATGTAAAGTCACAGTAGACTAGTTGGTGTATCCATGCAGAGATTCTAAAAATGCATCAACAGGTTGAAATTTTTGCAAAAAAAAAGCATGAAGCAGTTTTGTATAATCAATGTGTTTTATCAATTATTTATGCATTTTTATTGTTATTAAAGCATTAGGTGGGCTTTGTTGGAGTGAGTTTTTTTTTTGTCTGCCAAACTGAAGTTGTAGACATTCATTAACTGTTTTGATATGACAACATATTAAGGTAATTTATGTTCGCAATTTAAAATTCGAGATGTTTGTAAAAACAATTGTTACCATGAAAATCAAATGTGAACATCATAAACTTGGATGGAATGGTGTTTTTGTTAGCTGCTGTGTGATTGTGTTCGTTTGGCTCTCAGTTATCAGGATCCTGCGTTCTTCGAAGAGTGCAAACAGGAGTATCTCAGAGAGAAGCACGAATACAAACAGACCGGGATTCCAGCCAAGAACAGAAAGCAGAAGCTTCCCACCAGCATGTGATGAAGAACACTGCAGTGAGGAGGAGGATGATGAGGATGGACCATGAAAATCATTTCTGGCCGTTTCTGGCGATGCTGTTGTCTCTGATGGACGTTCTCGGCGTCTGTTGGTTTATATTCATGATTAGCTCTCATAAATCATCTCTTGCACCTAAAGCCTAATAAAAATTCATAGAGAATGTTTTTGAATCACATCAGATGTGTACCGACCCACCGACCCCTGGGAATTACTGCCACAGAACCTGCTCTTTGTTTGTTTTAAAACACAACCTCAGAGTTATTCATGATGCTCGTGTTCGGATGATTTTCAATCAGTTTGTGCTTCAGATTCAGATTCGGTGTCTGTAATTGTTTCTAGCACTGTAGCAACATATCTTTTTATTTTTTTTTCAGGCTATAATTATATAAATTGCTGGTGATATTGTGAACTTTTAATAAAATATTAGACGTGTGTGTATATATATATATATATATATAATTTGAGGTCAGTAAGATTTAACATTTTTTTAAGAAGTCTCTCCTGTTCACCAAGGCTGCATTTATTTGATCATAAGTACAGTAACAAAAATTGTGAAATATTATGATTTAAAACAGCTGTTTTCTATGTGAATATGTGTTAAACTGTAATTTATTTCTGTGATGCGCAGCTGTATTTTCAGCATCATTACTCCAGTCTTCAGTGTCACATGATCTTCAGAAATCATAATAATATGCTGATTTGCTGCTCAAGAAACATTTCTGATTATTATCAATGATGAAAACAGTTGTGCTGCACAATATTTTTGTGGAAACTGATGCATTTTATTTTTCAGGATTCACAGATGAACAGAAAGTTCAAAAGAACACCATTTATTTGAAATATTTTAGAACATTATAACTTTAAATTGCTTAATGCATCCTTGAATGACAGTATTAATTTATAATCTTACTGAAAATAGTATAATGATGACGTTATCTGTTTATGAAAATGCAAACTCAAACTGAAAGTATCAAATGTGATCCCCATAAAAGCTTGAAATATTCATAGCTTTACATTTGGATTATACAGATGCAGATGCTCTTATATGGATAGTTTAATAAACCGTGTGCCATATGAATATGAGAGACACGAAACAATCTAACACAAAAGTAATAGAATGGTTTGTTGGTGCTGAAGGTCATAACAGCATCAGATACAATTTATGGTTATCCTTCAAATGCAAAGTTACAATAATTACATAAGTTATAATCACATCTCAACCCTCCACAGATACAGTAACATTACATCAGACCTTTTAATAACCTTCACCCTTAAACTGACGCCAAAAAATGTTCACATGAATTCATTTATTGAATATTTACAAACTTTTCAGGATTAATAATCCTAAAAATAATCTACTGTACATTGCATTTTGGTTCACAGACCTGTCGCGGTAGAGCCGGACATGTTTCATGTGAACTCGCGCTTCCAAACGTCTCCGGTGTGCGTCTGCGAATCGGCTCTCTGTGATGAGGATTGTGGTCACATGACAGCTGTCAAATCAAATCTGCAAATGCATTACAAGCTTTTAAACACGAGATATCCTTTGATACCACTTTGTTTCTCAAAGTCCGACCTGTAGAGCTATTATAAGTTTATATACACATACAATTGATTTTTCATCGTCCTTGTGCTTCACGTTTCTTTTGACAGAACGCAGTTGGTATCGAGACGAAACGTTTTACTGTTATCTGTAAAAATCACAGTAGAAACACAGACTGCTTGTGTCTCTGTACATTATTAATGCCTTTAAGGCAGCTTGTCTCAGATTTTGGCCGTATGTATTTTTTACAAACATCTTTGAATGCAAAAATTACTTTAAATGATGCATCAGTGTACATTATGATAAAGAAACATAATTTTTGTAATCATTCACCAAGACGTAAAATTTAGAAGAAACCCTTTCACAATCATGAAATGATGGATAAAATCCAGTTTTCTTAACAAATACTCATCAGATTACAGAAGTAAAATGGCTTGTTTCATGTTGACTTTAAACAGGGTTGCCACAGCTTTAGTTTCTGATTCTTCAAGAATTGCTAGAATCACAAATATAGCTGCAAGCAGCAATTAAGGAGCCGAGCATGAACCTGAAGATGATCCGAGTAGAATTTGTTGAAAATTGGACCAATGGTCTAGGAGGAGTACGAAAAAAAATGTTTTCAGAGGAACTAAAAACGGCGGACGGGAAGTTCGGCCAATTATGATATAATTGGTATCGACGTTCTGAGCATAATCTAAGGAATCTATTGAGACCAGTAAGCAAAAATATTCAAAAGTTAATAAAAATTTTTTAAATGTCATTATAATTGCCCAAAGCTTTTTGAGTACCTTCAGGGCATGGTGCCGATGACACGTACAGAGTTTTGAGTTTTGTAACAACACACCAAAGCATTTGTAAAAAAACAGCATGTTACGATAAAATTCAAAATAGCTGACATGGGAATATTGGGTATCGTTCAACTTGGTATGTCGTCATGAAAGTAAAATGACAAGTCTTGTGACGTGTGCCAAACCATTCAGAAGTTATAATCAAAAATATCCATTTTCAAAACTCCTGTCCACTAGGTGGCGCTGTGCCAAAACTGTGCAGGTAACCTCAGATCATGGTTATTATAACACACACCAAGTTTGGGTTAAACACGCTAAAGCATTGTGGAGATATAGCCTCATGTTCATTTTGGCGTGCTCTTCATTTAATTAGTTTGTGTGTTATTCAATAACAGTTCGTCTAATCAACTGGATTTACATAACTTTTTGTTGCCATGGTCTGAAGATGACCTGGTTAAAACTTAGTGAAATTTGGAGCAACGGCCAAGGAGGAATTAAAAAAGAAGTAAATTTTCATGACAGGAAATTATATCATGGTGCGCAATCAAATTGGCATGAGCCAAGGAATCAGAGGAATTTTATGTCCGAGGAATTCTGAAAAGCAATTTTGATTTTTAAGAGTAACTTTCATTTCTGAAAGTTAGAATTTTGCTTCTAGACCTTGCAGTTCAAAAATTATTAGCATAAATGTCATTGCAACTTTGAGCTGTTGGTGGCGCTAGAGAGTTTGAGTTAGAGACTCCAAATTTGGTGTGATTAATGTTGAGACTGTCTTCTATCAGTGTGCCAAATTTCACAATTTTTTACCATACGGTTCTATGGGCTTCCATAGACTCGAGAGTGGCAGAAGAATACAAAAACTAACACACAACAAGTGCTTGGCCCCTAAAAGAGCAAATCATTTACTATAGAAAGACTTTTTAATATAGAAATTTCCAGGTTGACTGTGAGACCCTGTTTAAAGCTAAATAACTTGCACAAACCCACCCGCCGCCCACAGATCCACTCATTTATTGACTAAATCTAAACACTAAAACATTGTTTTCTCTGATTTGAACAGCAGTATGGAACGGGCATCAACACATGACAGACGTGTTTCTAAAGAAACAACCTTCAAGGAGTGCTTGAGCTACTAAAACCTTCCCTTTACACATTCATAAATACAAGACAGGATCCGTTACGCTTAATAGAATCGACTCGACCCAGGAGATGAACACAAGCCTATAGGAGATAGGGTCAGGAATAGGGTTGGGAACCGAAAATCAACTCAAATTCCAGAATCGGATACTTGAGGTCAGGAATCAGTAAAATTCAAAATTAAATTTGCCTGTCAATTCCTGTGTGTGCATCTTTTTTTTTTTAAGGGGCTGTTAAAAATGTATTTGTCTTTGATTCATTCATTCAAGAGATTCATTCAAAAGCACTGATTCATCACAGTAATGAAACAAGTACATCTTGAGTGAGTCATTGAATCATTCCATTCATAGATTCCATGAGATTTTTAGTTGTCTAAAGTTTTTTTTTTCAGAATTGTGAGAGAACTACAACCTCCATTTAAGTCTCAATTTATCCAGAATCGTGCAGCTCTATTTTGCACACAAACATCTCTTAATCAAGTCCAGTTTTTATGTAGGCCTGCTGATTTTTGTTCACAGTATTCAGCTGCAATTAAATGTTTTCCAAAAAGAGACCCTGGAGCATAAAAGCAGTCATAAGTAGCACAGGTATATTTGTAGCAATAGCCAACAATACATTGTATGGGTCAAAATTATTGCTAAAAAATCATTAGGATATTAAGTAAAGATCTCCATGAAGATATTTTGTAAATTTCCTACCGTAAATATATTAAAACTTAATTTTTGATTAGTAATATGCATAGCTAAGAACTTAATTTGGACAACTTTAAAGATGATGTTCTCAATATTTAGATTTTTTTGCACCCTCAGATTCCAGATTTTCAAATATTGACCTCTCCTTATAAACCATACATCAATGGAAAGCTTATTTATTCAGCTTTCAGATGATGCATACATCTCAATTTCAAAAAGTTGACCCTTATGACTGGTTTTGTGCTCCAGGGTCTCAAATATGTTTGATATCTAAATGTTTGGCTTAATCGCTAAGAATCGGAATCGGAATCGAAATTCAAATTCAAACGATACCGAACCCTAGTCAGGAATGCGTCCGCTCAAGGGTTTCTCCATCCCAGTCTGCTCGAGGTATTTGCTCATCCGGGATCATCCAGAGAGGGATGTGTGTGTGTTAAGGCAGGTAAGGTGTGGAGGGCCGGGGCCGGGATTCAGTACGGTTGGCCCCAGTCTCCGGCGGGGCTCTTGGGCTTGGTTTGGTCCCAGAACAGAGCATCGCTGGGTCTAGGAGGGCTGGGGAAGGACCAGGAGCTGTCGTCCAGCGAGCTCATGCGTGGGGGGGGATTGAGCCGCACGCCGGGGCTGCCCAGCGGGGCCGGACGCGGGAGGGGCCAGGGGTCCTGGGGGCCGTCTGGGACTGAAGGCAGCGGAGGCGCGCTGGGGGGACGAGGGACACTGCTCTTCTGCACATCATCCAGGCACTGCACTGGAACAGTTGAAGCAGCTGAAACCGACAGCCTCCGGATTTATTACACACCTCAGAAACTCCCACAAACACACTACAGCTACAAAACATGCTGCCTACTGAGTGCACTCAAAACAGCCTGACTGACGGATATGAAAACATGCCAAATAAAATGAGCGTTTTAGGTAGTAGTAGGATGATATCTAAAATAATAAATATATATATACACACACACACATAATCGTTTATTTTATATATGTTAAATATATCATTTGACTCACCTGGCTATAAAGTTTGAACTCAAGCCAGATCACCAGTGAGAGCGAGCACTATTTTTACCAGCACAGATGGCGAGTGCAGTAACATAAACAAGGCATGCATTAGTGCTCCTCGGGGACGCACAGATTCACACACATCACTAACTCTCTGCTTCTCATCTCACGAAACAACGAGGGGCTCATTTGAAAACTGATTATGTTGCCGATCTCTCAGAGGAATATACGGGCTATATCTTAAAGAAAGCCCGCCGTCTCCAGATTCACTGAAATAAACATGGAGCTCTTCCTCATTTTTAACATTCATTCTAATTTGCACCTTTTGCTTTTCCTCTGTGACACACGGAATACTGACAATCCCAGACAGACGAGAAGCGCACACACACAGACACTCACACTCACTCACACACACACACTCACTCACACACAGACACTCACACACACACACACACACACACACACACACACACAC
This sequence comes from Sinocyclocheilus anshuiensis, assembly GCF_001515605.1. NCBI lineage: Eukaryota > Metazoa > Chordata > Actinopteri > Cypriniformes > Cyprinidae > Sinocyclocheilus > Sinocyclocheilus anshuiensis. The sequence goes on along the minus strand of NW_015555743.1, from coordinate 793,786 downwards.
ACACACACA
>NW_015555743.1:785865-790420 GCF_001515605.1 Sinocyclocheilus anshuiensis | reverse complement strand
CTCACCCTCACACACACACACTCACACACACACACTCACACACACACACTCACACTCACACTCTCATATTCACATACTGACAGTAATATAAAGCGCTGATGATTCACACTGAATCTACAACATCTCAAGATCATTTATCTACATATGCAAATGAATCCAGACAGATAGCAGAAGTGTGTATTCTTTAAGCCTGAAAAGTGTGTTAAAATGGCCTTTGTTTAGTAGCTCAGGTATGCTGAGTGGAATGTCGAGTGACAGTCTGTATATCATCCTGCCTCATATTTTTCACCATTTTACCGATATAATCGATACACTAATCTAAAAAAGTTTGGAATGATTGAGGATATTTAAAAACGTTTTTGAAAGGAGATGCTGATTTGCTGCTCAAGAAACATTATTATTATTATTAATGTTGAAAATAGTTGTGCTGCCAAATTGTTTTTAAGGAAAACACTACCATTGAAAAGTTTGGGATAAATAAAGTTTTTAAAAAAAAGAAATTAATGCTTTTACTCATCAAGGATGCATTAAATTGATCAAAAGTGACAGTCAAGACATTTATAATGTTACAAAAGATTTCTATTTCAAATAAATGCTGTTCTTTTGAACTTTCTATTCATCTGTAAATCCTGAAAAATAAAATGTATCACATTGTATCTCATATTGTGCAGCACGACTGCCTTCTACATTGATAATAATCAGAAATGTTTCTTGAGCAGCAAATCAGCATATTAGAATGATTTCTGAAGATCATGTGACACTGAAGACTGGAGTAATGATGCTGAAAATACAGCTGCGCATCACAGAAATAAATTACAGTTTAACAGATATTCACACAGAAAACAGCTGTTTTACATTATAATAATATTTAGCAATTTTTACTGTATTTTTGATCAAACAAATGCAGCCCTGGTGAGCAGAAGAGACTTCTTTCAAAAACATTTTTAAAAAATACATTTTTCCAAACTTTTTCTCTCAAATAACTGAAACACTGGTAACACTTTAAGGACCAATTCTCACTATTAACTAGCATGCATATTACTAGCATATTGGCTTTTATTTTTACTTATTATTGGGTTTATGAGTACTTATAAAGCTCATGTTAATGCCTTATTCTGCATGAGCATATTTTAGATCCCTTAACTTAACAACTACCTTACTCACGATTAAAAAGGAGCACACAATAAAAGTGGATGTGCTTTATTCTCTCATGTGCCAAAAAAGACCAAAAAAAGATCCTTTTTATATTTAATAACATGAATCTAATAATTATGGAAGCTTATTTCCACTACAGAATCAAAAAATGATTTATAATAATAATAATAATTATAATAAATCGCAATTCTGAGTTTATATCTCACAAGTCTGACTCAGAAATGGCAAGTTTTTTTTTTTTTTTCTGTGGCTGAAAAACAAACAAACAAGTGTAAGAAAAAGTCAATTGCGATATAAACTCAGCTCTGAAAAGATAAATCTGAATTGTGAGATATAAACTCTATAACATATATATAACATCTTTGGCGTAAAAAAATAGAATTGCAAGATATAAACTTCTAAACAAATTCTAAGGGAAAAAAATTCTGAATTAAGTAAAAAGTACTTAAAATTGCAAGATATAAACTCACAATTCTGAGAAAATAAAAAAAAAACAATTGTGACATAAAAAGTTGCAGTAACCTTGTATTTTTTATGTTAGAGGAAGTAAAGAAAAAAGTAAGAATTGCGAAATTCAAACTCACAATTACAAGTTTATATCTTACAATTCCAAATTATAAAACAATTCTGAGAAGCAACATTCAAATCGTGAGAAAAATAGAATTTTGGGATAACAATTTCCTCTTTTTTTTTTTATTCCGTGGTGGAAAAAAAAAACAAAAAAACAAAAATGCAAGAAAAAAGTAAGAAATATTAGATCTAACTCACAATTACAAGTTTATAATTTACAAAAACTTCAAATTGGAAGACATAAACTTGCAACTGCAAGAGAAAATGTCAAAACTGTGAGATAAAAAGACACAACTACATTGTTTAGTAACTGCAAAAAAACTAAATTACAAAAAAAATACTATTTTAGAAGTGCACAACACTATTTATACACTCATACATTTCATCTAACACACATACTTAGTTTACATTCTGAATCTGCACATAATATACCTGTACATACAAAACTGTGAATTTGTATATTGTTATTCCCTAATGTTCTATTTTTATTCTTTTATTATCTGTGTTTTGTCCTGTCTCTGTCATTCTGTTGCACTCTGACGAAAACAAATTCCTGGTATGTGGAAATAAAGCTCATTCTGATTCTGAGATTGTTATTCTGTTGCAGAAAGCTTATTATGCTGCAACAGTCGTGATATGACGTCATGCTCTGCAGCGTCTTTTTAAAAACTTACATTCAACACATAAACAATAATAATACACCTACAATGTAAAAACATACAATCTACTCCACTTTCCTGCAGCGCTGCAGTTTTAGATTTATATTCTTTTATTTTTTTATATATATATTTTTTATTTATATTCTTTTAATTCAGAGAGGAGGTCGTGCTGTGCCGGTGTTCACACGGTGTCACGTGATGCGAATTCGAAAGTTTGAACTTTGGAACGCAGCGAAATGCGAAAACCTTTAGTTTCCGGTCTGACGCATTCGCATGCGCATGAATGGAATTGAATGGAACGAAGAGTGTAGTGTGATCGCAGTGTGAGAGCGCTGGTGAACTCACCTCGTCTGAAGACTGGCAGCGCCGGTCTCTCTCTCATCTTCCTCACCAGCTCCGACTGAGACCGAGCGACTGACTGCAAACGGGACACTTCACTGAGGATGCCCTGATACGACTCAACCATGGCCATCGTCCTAAACACAACACACATCGCTTTTACTAATAACACTCATCTTTATGCATTTTAAGTTGCACTGTAGTTAACATGATACAGCATGGTTGTGTCTATTTTTTTTGTTGTCATTTTCAAATGTCTATATAGTTTTTTTTGTTTGTTTTTATTTCAGTTTTAGTTATATACATATAAAGTATTTCAGAAATACACTAGCAGTCAAACATTTTTGAACAGTAAGATTTGTAATGTTTTTTAAAAGATGATTTTTCAGGTTTCTTTGATGAATAGAAAGTTCAGAAGAACAGCATTTATCTGAAATAGAAATCTTTCGTAACATTATACACTATAGTATTCAAAAGCGTAGACTTGGTATAATTTTTTTGGGGGGTGGGGGGGGTTATAGAAATTAACACTTTTATTTAGGAAGGATGCTTTAAATTGATTAAAAGTGATGATAAAGACATTTATAATGTTACAAAAAAATTCTATTTTCAGATAAATGCTGTTCTTCTGAACTTTCTATTTATCAAAGAAACCTGAAAAAATTCTACTCGGCTGTTTTCAACATTAATAATAATAATAAATGTTTCTTGAGCAGCAAATCAGCATATTAGAATGATTTCTGAAGATCATGTGACACTGAAGACTGGAGTAATGATGCTGAAAATACAGCTGCGCATCACAGAAATACATTACAGTTTAACAGATATTCACATAGAAAACTGTTTTTAAATAGTAGAATTATTTCAAAATTTTACCGTTTTTGCTGTATTTCAGATCAAATAAATGCAGGCTTGGTGAGCAGAAGAGACGTCTTTAAAAAACAAAAAATCTTACTGTTCAAAAACGTTTGATTGGTAGTGTATGTCTTCACTATAAAAATGCCTGGAAATATAAAAAGAAAGAAAAAAATTATATTTTTATAATTGAGAGAACCCTTCCCTTGATTTACATGGGTGAAAATGAGATATGTGTCCATTATTTGAATAATAAATATCATTTCATTGATCGTCTCATTTTTGTTACAATCCCCCCCTCTAGTGCACACTGGCAGCACTGCAAGCACCATAAAACAGGAAAAAATTCAGCGAAAATTAATATCATAAATACCTGACGTCTGTCAAAGCTTCATGAGACTGATCCTCATCAACTACACAGTTTTCACAAACAGCCTGTAACGAGAAGAACATCACGAGACACGCGTGATATTGTATTTAAATAATAAAATATATATAAAATTAAATAAAAAATAAATATTACATATATTATTTTAAACATAAATATAATCAATTTATTTACAATGTTATGCTTTAATTAAAATAAATAGTATTTATAAAAATGTAAAATAAATACATTTATTAAATATAACATATACATGTATATATATATTTACATTTACATTTAGTCATTTAGCAGATGCTTTTATCCAAAGCGACTTACAAATGAGGACAATAGAAGCAATCAGAATCAACAAAAGAGCAATGATATACAAGTGCTATAGCAAGTCTCAGTTAGCCTAATGCAGTACAGGTGTGTGTATATATATGTGTGTGTGTGTGTATGTGTGACCCTGGACCACAAAACCAGTCATAAGGGTCAATTTTTTAAAATTGAAATGTATACATCATCTGAAAGCTTAATAAATAGCTTTCCATTGATGTATGGTTTGTTAGGATAGGACAATATTTGGCCGAGATACAACTATTTGAAAATC
>NW_015555743.1:777733-785797 GCF_001515605.1 Sinocyclocheilus anshuiensis | reverse complement strand
ACACACACATACACACACACATATACTGTATATATATATAACAAGACATAAATAAATGTACATGATGTATTATTTTATATATATATAGTACATTTATTTACAATTTGTTATATTTTATTTTAAAAGCTTGCACAGATATATGACGCAGGTGTAGCGCAGGTGTATTGGGTGTGTAATACAGGTGTAGTACAGATGTAGCAGGTGTAGTGCAGTTGTAGTGCAGGTGTAGCAGGGGTGTAACACAGGTGTAGCGCAGATATATAATGCAGGTGTAGTGCTAACACAGGTGTGTAACAGGTGTAGTGCAGGTGTAGCGGGGCTGTAACACAGGTGTAGCAGGTGTGTAACACAGGTGTAGTGCAGGTGGAGCGGGGGAGTAACACAGGTGTAGCAGGTGTGTAACAGGTGTAGTGCAGGTGTAGCAGGTGTGTAACACAGGTGTGTAACACAGGTGTAGTGCAGGTGTAGCGGGGCTGTAACACAGGTGTAGTGCAGATATATAATGCAGGTGTAGTGGGGGTGTAATAGGTATAGTGCAGGTGTAGCAGGGGTGTAACACAGGTGTAGTGCAGATATATAATGCAGGTGTAGTAGGGGTGTAACACAGGTGTAGTGCAGATATATAATGCAGGTGTAGTAGGGGTGTAACACAGGTGTAGTGCAGATATATAATGCAGGTGTAGTAGGGGTGTAACACAGGTGTAGTGCAGATATATAATGCAGGTGTAGTAGGGGTGTAACACAGGTGTAGTGCAGATATATAATGCAGGTGTAGTAGGGGTGTAACACAGGTGTAGTGCAGATATATAATGCAGGTGTAGTAGGGGTGTAACACAGGTGTAGTGCAGATATATAATGCAGGTGTAGTAGGGGTGTAACACAGGTGTAGTGCAGATATATAATGCAGGTGTAGTAGGGGTGTAACACAGGTGTAGTGCAGATATATAATGCAGGTGTAGTAGGGGTGTAACACAGGTGTAGTGCAGATATATAATGCAGGTGTAGTGGGGGTGTAGTGGGGGTGTAATAGGTATAGTGCAGGTGTAGCAGGAGTGTAACACAGGTGTAGTGCAGATATATAATGCAGGTGTAGTGGGGGTGTAGTGGGGGTGTAATAGGTATAGTGCAGGTGTAGCAGGAGTGTAACACAGGTGTAGTGCAGATATATAATGCAGGTGTAGTGGGGGTGTAACACGGGTGTAACACAGGTGTAGTGCAAGTGTAGCGGGGCTGTAACACAGGTGTAGTGCAGATATATAATGCAGGTGTAGTGGGGGTGTAATAGGTATAGTGCAGGTGTAGCAGGGGTGTAACACAGGTGTAGTGCAGGTGTAGCAGGGGTGTAACACAGGTGTAGTGCAGATATATAGGCTAACGCAGGTGTAGTGCAGGTGTAGCAGGGGTGTAACACAGGTGTAGCGCAGATATATAGGCTAACGCAGGTGTAGTGCAGGTGTAGCAGGGGTGTAACACAGGTGTAGCGCAGATATATAGGCTAACGCAGGTGTAGTGCAGGTGTAGCAGGGGTGTAACACAGGTGTAGCGCAGATATATAGGCTAATGCAGGTGTAGTGCAGGTGTAGTGGGGGTGTAACACAGGTGTAGCGCAGATATATAGGCTAACGCGGGTGTAGCAGGGGTGTAGCACAGAGGTGGAGACGCACCTGTCCGGCCCTGCAGAGCTTGTGCAGCGCGTCGTTCTCTATCTGTAAGCGCTCCAGCTGCTCCTGCAGAGAGTGGATCTTCATTTCACTGCTGCATCTGTCCACCTGCCAGTAATCCGCCGTATCCGTCAGACTCTTCATCACTGACAGGAGAAAAACAGCATTACAACAACCGCTGAACTGCTATATTCAACACAACAGGCCATACTGAACATTCACAATATACTACACACTAATAATTTGTTCACATCATCACAGCCTTAATGTGTCATATTTCATTTTAAAGTGTTTTAGTAAAAATATATTTGGATAGATCTTACTGTTTATATGCATTGTTACACCAGAATAAAAATTATTAAGTATAATCTTTGTGTTCATTTGCTGAGAAAGTTAATTATTTAAACTAGGTTTTTACTGTATCTTAGTAATACTATTAATATTTTACTAGTAACATTTAACAATATAAAATGTAATTAATAATTCACAACTTTACTTTTTTACTAGCCACTCTTAATGATTTAATAATTCAACAACATTTATTATTTTTCTAACAACACAATATTTAATACATTAATCATGTAATAATATTTAATTTAAAATAGTAATATTTAATTTTAATAATTGAATATGCATTTAATTTTGCATTTAATATGCATTTAATTTATGCATTTATAAATAACATTATATTCCTTAATATTGCAATAATATTTCATGATAACTGAATAATACTTAATTTAATATAATTTAATTTATTGAGAAACAGTGCAGAAAACATACCAACTTGATTTTTTTCTTGAAGAATATTTAATATTTTACTAGCAACATTTAATCATATAAAATAATTTTGTAATTCAATAACATAAGAAATATTGAATAATTTAATACTATACTATTTAATCATTTAAAATGTAATATTATTTAATAAACGGATAATACAGAAAGCATTTGCAGCAACATTATTCACGGATTTTGTACAGTATGATCTTCATAAACACGAAAATATGAATATCTCACCTTGGCTTGTTTCCATCTCCGATCTGAGCTGCAGAAGCTCCAGTTCTTTGGCCTGCAGCTGCTCCGTCAGATGCTTCTCTAAATCCAGCTTCTCCTTTTTCTGGAAGAGAAGGCAGAATCATCTTATCATCTGCACTCATGAGGGTTTGACTATCACACACGAGGAGGATGAGCAGCTGAAGTACCACTTTATTGAGCTCCATCTGTAAGTCCTCCTTCTCGATGTAGATGCCGCGGTACGCGCTGAAGGCTTTGTTCATGTACTGCGGTCCTTCAGACGGAGGCGCTTCAGGACGGAAATGCTGCGGAAACACACTGGATGACTTACACACGTCACAGCAGGAATAAACAGCTTTTAGTGAATGATTCATGTAAACACTTTAAAACTTTACATTTCTCAGTTTTCAGACCCTTGTGATCACTGGCTCCAAATGTGTCAACTTTTGCTTTACAAACAAACTAAATAAACAAACAATTATTTTAAATTGATTTTACTAATAACATTTAATATTTTACTAGTACCATTTGATGATATAATGTAATAATTCAATAATATATTATTAAATATTTAACAAGTAACTTGTAATAATCTAATGATAAGATAATTAAATAATCGGACAAAATAGTAATATTTAATCATATAAAAATGTAATAATTCAACAATACAAAATAATTTAATAATAAAACTTATTCAATAACTGAACAATATAATATTTAATGTTTTAATAGTGACATTTAATAAACTAACATAATTAAAAATAATAATCCAATAATATATTAATACTTTTTTATATTTTACTAGTGATATTTAATAATTTTATACAATAAAATAATTTGATATTATTAATAATATTAATTATGATTATCATTATTTCAATAATAAATATTTAATATTTTACTAGTAAAATTTAACAATATAAATGTAATAATTCAATAATATATTCTTTAATATTTAACAAGTAACATGTAATAATTTAATGATAAGATAATTAAACAATCTGACAAAATAGTAACATTTAATCATATAGAAATGTAATAATTCTTCAACAATAAAAAAATAAATATTTTACCAGTAAGATTTAATAATAAAATAATTCAATAACTGAAAAATATAATATTTAATGTTTTAGTGACATTTAATAATTTAAATCAATAAAATTACTTTAATAATTCAACAATATAGTGGTTTTAACATTTTACTAACATTTAATAAACTAACATAATTAAAAATAGTTTTATATTTTACTAGTGATATTTAATAATTTTATACAATAACATAATCTGATATTATTAATAATAATAAAAATTATTATTATTATTTCAATAATAAAAATGTAATATTTTACTAGTGACATTTAATAAACTAACATAATTAAAAATAATAATCCAATAATATAATACGTTATCTTTTACTAGTGATATTGAATAATTTTATACAATAAAATATTTTTATATAATTATTATTAATAATTATGATTATTTCAATAATAAATATTTAATAATTTACCAATGACATTTAATAATGTAATATAATTAGTAATATTTTAGCACCATAATTTATAATAGCACAATAAAAATGATTTAATAATACAACTATAGCAATTTTAATAATGTAAGAATTTTCAAAAATATAATATTCAATGTTTCAATAATAATAATAACACTTAATGTAATGATATTCATCAACTTGATACTATTATAATTATTTCATCATTCAGAAATGCAATACACTTGAAACAGATTGAAGTGCTTCACAATCCTCAGTGTTTAACCCTTCGTGCTCCACAGACTTGTGTTTAATGTGTTAAAGACCTTGTCCTCCAGCTGCTTGACTCTCCGGCGCAGCAGGCCGTTCTCCTTCTCCGTGTCTCGGAGTCTCTTCTTGATGTCCTCGTAGGCGGTGACCAGAGCGAAGTGAGACGCCACCGACTCGTCTCCGGCGCACGCGGACACGGGGCTCTCGGGCGAGACGTACGCCGTCTCATGCTTCAGGATACAGATATCATCATCCACCGCTGGAGACTCCATGCCAGAGCTGCACAACACAGGCTTTACATTACGGCTGCATTCACTCGCATTCAAAATAAAGGTCTGTCTTTACAGAATATATGTGGGTCAAAGATGTGAAGATGATTAAGGTGATTTTATGTCCACAGAAAGCACACTGAATGTAAGCAAAGTGTCTACTTTTAAGTGTTTGGAGAATAAAATGTTACAATTTGGTTGAAATAATGTTACATTGTCATTCAGTGTAACACTAATATTTATGTAAAAATTCAAACAACATGCTTATTCTGACGTGTGCATATTAAAATATATAAAAGCAATAAGAGCATATTAAATTTTATTGTGTTTTAAATGAGTAAAATATCGTACTGACAAACAGGCGAAACCTAGGATAGAGGCATGTTTAAAAATTAATTAGTATTTGGGGTGAAAGTTATTAGTCTTTTAATGTGTCATAAATTAATTTTTGTTTGTTGTAAATATGCAAAGATTGTTACACTGAATTATATTTTAGTGCGTCTCTTCTGTAAATCAGGGGAAAATGTATGATATTTATTTTGTGCTCGGAAAAACAAAAACAAAATTGCATTTACATTAAACAGAAAACTTTTTAATTTTTTTGGGAAAAACAACAACAATTTAAAGCAGTATTACACTTATTGTTTTTAACACTTAAACCCTTTTTCGTCTTTGACCCGTGTGTGTGTACTGTTTATTTGTTATGCATATATAAACACACACACATACATAATATGCTAGATTTATATATAAAATATTTATATTTACATTAGTGCCGTCAAACGATTAATCGCATCCAAAATAAAAGTTTTTGTTAACATTATATATGTGTGTATATTTATTATGTATATATAAATACAAACACATGCGTGTATACATTTAAGAAAAATATGTTATGTTTATGTTCATACATTTTACGTAAATATTATACATTTAATTTACTTTTTATGTTCTGTCCTTGCATTTCATGCATGAAAGTTGCTATTTAAGTAAACTATATTATTATTATTATTATTATTATTATTGGCCATCAATGTACCAATATAGAAAGTTGTAACTGATCACTGGACCATATTAATATTGATATTATCATCAACAAATAAATAACACAACATGCATTCAATTACAAGAGTTTATAATAATGCGTCAGAGAGTTTAAAACATTTAATGCACAACAGATAATTATTATTATTATACTGGCCATTAGTGCTGATATAGACTGTTGTGGCTGATATTGATGGATCGGATTAATAATCAATCAATTAAACAACAATCATTCAGAATTATTTCTACAGAACATTAACAACTACTTTATTAATATATTATTATGAACTGTGCCAAAATGTAGCCTATAATAAAAAATACTTCGATTTATGTGCAATTTTATAATATTTTATAATGCCTTAAATATATTCCAGTGTAATATAGTAATATAATTGTGTGTGAAACCAACCATAATTTCTAGAAAAATTGATATAGTGTAAAATATGACAATATTAGCACACACAACATAAACTATGAATGACAGGGCTTTTATTATGCAGATGTTTTCTGTCAGTATTGATCAGCCTTCGCTCAAAGTGAAACAGAAAGAACACGACAACAAGCGAAGGGCAAAATAAAAACAAAACCAATCATAACAGCTCTTGAACTAATCTATTAAAGTATTAGCGCATAAACACACACGACCAAATACTGACGGACATCAGAAAAGCCGTGTTTATGTTCATATGCTGCATTATTATGATGATGTTTGATATGAAATATGAGAGCAGCGCTCACCAGACAGCAGTCAGCGCGGACAGCAGACACCAACACGAGAATAAACCATGATAAAGAGAGAAAAACAGCGAGTCTGAGAGACTAAACAACGCAAACACTCTGCAGGAAGTGCTTCTCTCCGCTCGCTGGACTTCCGGCGGAAACGGATCTGCGTCGCGCTCGAAGCCAGACGCGGTTCCCGCTCACGTGCTTTGCTTAAAATCCGATATGTTTCGATTTTTTAATGGTTAATGATGATATTCGCGTTATTGTGGAGTTTTTTTCGGCCTGTTTTTGTGATGCAGTTACAGCAGAGACGCACGAATAAATAATCAATAACTAAATAAATAATAATAAACACACAATAACAGTAAATACAGACATAACGGATTTATAAAAGTACTAGAAACATGTATTAAAGGACAAAATAGTGGAAGTTTGCTGTGAGCAAACGGATCATCGTGGTAACTGCTTCAATCTCGTTTTTTTATTTTAAATTTTTTTAGGTGATTATGAAAATTATGATTATGAAAGACAGATTTTATGACACCAGACTGCTTACAAACACACAGCAACCATTTGAAGTAGATGCCCAAAGCATAAAATGGAAATATCAAACTATATATTGTAATTCTATAATAGTAAGCTAGTAAGCAATAGTTTGTAATAGGCTTTATTGTGATATTTCTAGTCTTCTATACTTGTACTTCTAGTGACTAGTAGATCACTTTTAACCACGAGGTGGCGCTGCGCACAAAACAAACCAACCGCCATTAAAGCAATAGTTTTGCCAAAAATGAAAATGTGCTCATCCTCAGTTCATGCAAGATTAGAATGAGTTTGTTTCTTCATCAGGTTTGAAGAAATGTAGCATTGCATCAGTGTCTCTGCAAGTGAATGGGTGCCGTCAGAATAAGAGTCCAAACAGCTGATCCTGAGGCTGAGCCTTCCCAATCCTCCTGCTCTGCGTATGGTGAGTTTTGAGCGTTATCTTTCTTACGCATTCATCGATTCTAGCATACGAGTTATGCCAACATCAAGGCGATGCGCGGAAACGACTATGAGAGGATGCCCCTGTAAAAAATATGACTGGCTAGCTATCTTTCTATGGGTGAGACGTCCTCTCTTAAAACTCCCTCCTTGCCATCTCGCTTAGATGGCAGGGCATACGCAGTAGCAGGTCAGGCTGTTGCTTCGTTGCGCATGATGCGGTGCTCCAGGCATATTAGGCTGACCTGCTGGAAGACCTGGATAAAGGCCTGATGAGGTAGCTGAGTTTCGCCGCACCACAGATCTCACTCTCTGTGCTACTAAGCATGGCAGCTATAGTAGGTATTGAGAGACATCTGTGGGTGAACCTGGCAGATATCGGATGGAAGAGAGGGGCTTTCTTCTCGATGCGCCGGTTTCGCCTTCCGAATATTTTTGGTTACCTCCGTTGAGACGGTGGTCGAGAAGTTCAGGGAGGCAAAGGCGCGCTCAGCGGCCTTCAGTCCTTCATTTCACGATGGTCCAGGTCTAAGCCCGAACAGCATAGGGGTCCTGGTCCGTCTCGGTCTGAGGATCAGAGACGGCCACAGAAGGCTAGTGTCGCGGCTCG
>NW_015555743.1:773503-776614 GCF_001515605.1 Sinocyclocheilus anshuiensis | reverse complement strand
GGAACGAGACACTGCGTCCTCTAGGCTTCCTGCCATGCTTCGAACGCAAGCTTCAGATGAAGAAGTGAATGACATGTTCTCCCGGCGCCTATTTATACTATAGTCGCACCGGTAGTGATGTCATGGGCTGTCGCCGGCCAACGTGTTGTTGGTGTTTTTTTCAATGTATGCTTCAGACATGGGTCACGACGAGGCGTTCCCCATAGCGACCCCTAGAGGACGCAGTGTCTCGTTCCCTACTCAGGGAACCATGGTTACATAAGTAACCTGAGACGTTTCGTTGGTTTCCCAACAGACATTCTTCACAGGCTCACAGTTTCATAAAACATAAGGGATTTATTCTGACATAGTTTTTATGCTTTATGTAAGGCTGTAATGCACCTTATGAAACAAACTCAAACTCTGAGCCCAGTGTGTTTGTTATAAGCTCAGAACGGTTTCTGTTTCCCTGAAACTCTTGCTTTCTTTGAGTGGTTTGTGTTAATGATTGACTGATGCTTAGAACGCAGGATGGCTGATGATGGCACATAATACAAATTAACAATTAAATGACAGCAAATTTCCTAAAATGAAACAAACACTTGTTTTATACCTTAAAAAACAAAATCATAAAAAAATACAGTTTTATCTCCCAAGTGCCCATGTTTCAAATGTTAAATATTTAAAGATAGTAAATAACACATGCATAATTTCAGGTAATGCTAATTTCACATACAGCTCACAATAAATATAACAGAAAATTGCATATAGCTCTGCCACAGCTAACAAAAATGTTTTCTAATTAAGTTATAAAAATTTTATTCTGAATGTTCAAAATGTCCAAATGTTTTTTTTAATGAGGGAGCATTCAATGTTATCATTTTGCAAATGTTACTTTTTAAACAAGTAGGAACATTTAAAAAATGTTAGACGAACATCCAACTAAAATGTTCCAGGAAAAAAAGTTATCAGAATGATGTTTTTGTGCCAACGCTTTAAAAACATTATTAAAGACCTGATAACTTTGAATGAACATTCTTTAATTAAATGTTACTGGAAGAGCGTTTGAGAGAACATTCTCTGTTAGATGGGAAGCGTTTGAGATCAAGGATTTAAAGATATTGGCGATATATTACTGGCTATACCAAATATTGTTCGATTTGGGAGCTAAAAATGTAGTTTTTTTCCCATTAAAATCAATTAAAGGGATAGTGCATCATTTACTCCCCCTCACGCTGATCCACACATTTATGAGTTTCTTTCTTCTGTTTAACATTAAAAAATATATATTTTGAAGAATGTTCATAATCAAACAATTGCTGGTAGCCATTGACTTCTATAGTATGGAAAAAAAAATACTATACAAGTCAATGGGAACCATTTTTTTTTTTTTAATTCATATTTATATGAATGCATTTGGCAGACGCTTGTATCCATTGCGTTCAGGTCTATATACAGTACGTTTGATCAATTCATGCATTCACTGAGAATAAAACCGCTGAACTTGGTGTTGCGAGCAATTTGTTTCTTCATTGATCAGCTGGCACTAGTATTTGCATGATTTACGCTAAGAGTGTAAATGACTTTAAACAATTACTCGACCAGAAAATCCAAAACAGACACAGTTTAATGAAAAACAACGTGTTTTATTAGAAACCCCAAACCCAGAAACACAGCGCCAGCACTGCATGACAAACAATTCAACATGTGATCACAGATATTAAATAGAGTAAAAAACAATAAGCAGTAGTACAATCACTATCACACAGCAAACCATTTTTCCTTTTCGAATCCTTTTTGGACACAAATCAGTAAATCATTCGTCCTCTAAGTGCATTTTAAAACACAGTAAAGACACTAAACCGTGAGTGTCAGTAGTACTCAAGGGCTCGTGTCAAATCTAGTGTGCTATGTCGCCTACGTAGGCAGCATGCTTGATCCTCAGGGCTTGAGCAATGTGTTCAGGTTCCATCAGGCCACTGGAATGCTTACAGTTACTGGAAACGGGAACTAAACCACCAACTCCTGCCTCAACTTGTCTTCTTTACAATTACTCTTCCTTCATTTAGCAGAAGCTCTGAAGCCGCTCGCAAATGAGGAAGAGATCAGGTTCTGTTGAAGTGAACAGACGAGTCAGGGCAGTTTCGTGTTGTTCTTATCAGCGGTGTGAACGGCAGGAACCGGTTTGCGCTCAGACGAAGGTCCACACCTCCAGATCCCGGACGGTGAAGTCGTGATGGAGGCTGAGAGGACGGTTGCAGAAGGTGCTGCATGAGTAACTGGAGCCGCGATACAGATCAGAATCCAGCCACAAGCCAAACGGACCCCTGAACACACACAAACAACAGAGCATTCACATTTACATGCATGCATTTGGCAGATGCATTGCATTTAAACTATATGTGACCCTGGAGCACAAAACCAGTCTTAAGTGTCAATTTTTCAAAATTGAGATTTATGCATCATCTGAAAGCTGAATAAATAAGCTTTCCATTGATGTATGGTTTGTTAGGATAGGACAATATTTGAAAATCTGGAATCTGAGGGTGCAAAAAAAATCAAAATATTGAGAAAATCATCTTTAAAGTTGTCCAAATGAAGTTCTTAGCAATGCATATTACTAATCAAAAATTAAGTTTTGATATATTCACGATAGGAAATTTATGAGATATATTCATGGAACATGATCTTTACTTAATATCCTAATGATTTTTGGCATGAAGGAAAAATCTATAATTTTGACCCATACAATGTATTGTTGGTTATTGCTACAATTAAGACTGCTTTTGTGCTGCAGGGTCACGTATTTGCTCAGTTCATGCATTCACCAGGAAATTCTACGTGGACTATTCGTATTTAAATAATACGTTTTTTCAGAATTGCAAGATATAAACTCAGAATTCTGACTTTTTTTTCTTTAAATTTCAAGTTTATATCCCACAATTGAGATTTTTTTTGTTTCCGCCACTGAATAAAAACAAAAAGCAATTCTGAGTTTATATCTCACAATTCTGTTCAAAAAATATATATAAACTAAAATAAATTGAGCGTTATAAACTCAGAATTGTGAGAGAAAAGTTGCAATTACCTTTATTTTATTTTATTTTATTTTATTTTATTTTATTTTATTTT
>NW_015555743.1:756114-773406 GCF_001515605.1 Sinocyclocheilus anshuiensis | reverse complement strand
TTTATTTTATTTTTAATTTAATTTAATTTAATTTAATTTAATTTAATTTAATTTAATTTTTTTGTGTCAGAAACAGGCTTCCATAGATGCCATAGAATGCACTTTTTTTAGCTCTGTAGTAAAAATCATCAAGTAGTTTTGTTTTCCATAAAGCAGAAGCTGAAATATGATGTAATGCTGTGTTTAACAGAAGGATGGAAGTCATGAGAGCGTGAAAGATGACAGTTGCTCAACAGACTTTTATTACACTTCCACATTCAGAAAGCAGAAGTGGCAAATAGTAGTGTAAAACAGCTTCACCTTTAGTCTTATGAATGGCGGTTCACTAACGTTCAAACGTGACTTAAAAAAAAAATGCTTTTATTCATCAAAGATACAGCTGCGCATCACAGAAATACATTACAGTTTAACAGATATTCACAGTTATTTTAAACTGTAACAATATTTTACTATTTTACTGTATTTTTGATCAAATAAATGCAGCCTTGATGAGCAAAAGAGACTTGTTTCAGAAACATTAAAAATGGTGCAGCCGGACTGTGATAAAGCTCTGTTGTTGGTTTAATGTTGTGTGATGATGAAGGACTCACCCTCCTCCTCCCATCTGCAGAGAGTCCAGGAATCCTCTCACAAAGTAGGAGTTTTCTCCACTCCAGCGGAAGATCTGCAGAGGAACCAAACACAGGTCAGAACCAGAACCAGACTCAGAACCAGAACCAGAACCAGAACCAGACTCAGACTCAGACTCAGAACCAGAACCAGAACCAGAACCAGAACCGTACAAGCGTTCGGTCGGATGATCAGTAATTCAGCAGAGCAGCTACCTGAAACTCCGGACTGAAGCTGTAGAGGAACGTCTCTCCCGTCCCGTAGCAGTAGCTGCTGACTTTGAACGGGTCGGAGGAGAACGCTCCAAAAACCTGAGGATTCAGAACAACAGATTGTTTTATCAGATCAATATGTCAGCTTGATCACTTGTCACTTACACTAGGCTTTGTTTGCTTGCACAACACAGTCAGTTTGTTTATTGATTGTAAAAAATTGAAAAGCACTCAAACAATAAAGAATTGATCTAACAACCAGTGATATTTTAGTTTGTTTGAGATTTTATAGTTTTTATTATTTTTATTTTTTGTATTAATTAGTTAGTTAAAAAAATGTTCTATTTTCATTTTAATTATATTAGAATTTTAATGACATTTTAGTTTAAAATTTTTATTCATTCTATAGTGTCTAAACAGTAGGTTTTATTAATTTGATTTCAGCTTTACTTTTAATTATTTTAGCACATGAAGTTAAACTAAACAACATGAGACAATTCATTTAAAGTAAACAAAAAAGACAAAAATTCAATGATTTTTAAATATTTGATTCATTATTCATATTTATTGTATTAATATATACTTATTTATATTTTATTTTTATAATTTATTTAATTTTAAGTAATGCGATTCTATAATGGTTTAATTTTATTTAAGTATATTAACCCTGCTTGCATGCATGAACTGATCAAATATATACTTTCAATGCAATGCAAGTCACTTTGGATACAATCATCTGCCAAATGCATGAATGCAATGATGAAATGTAAGATATATTTTGTTTAGCATATATTAAATACTGTAAATAGACTTGGCTTTTCTCCAAAAAAAAAAATGTTTTTGCTTAATACTAGGTGAAATCCTGTTTTTGGGAAAATAATTCATGCAGAGTTTAAACACAGTTGAAGTGAATTTATATAAATGCACATATTCACATTTTGACTGATGCTGCATATTAGATGAATAACACATGTGCACCTGTCATCTAATAATCCTGCCATTGCATTGCACTCTAAATGCATGAATGTAAATGCATCTCTTGGCTGTACCTGGTTGTCCGTGTCTTTGATGACCATCAGGACGGGTCTGTCGAGCTCTCTCATCTGACGGTATAGTGTCGTCAGGCTGGTGCCGTGCTGCGCTGTGCTGTACACCAGCTTCCAAGAGTAACCCTGCGTCCGCGCCGGGATGTGATTCATCAGCTGTGAACACACATCAGTCACTCCATCAGTGCATCAGACACCTTCAGTGCATTCATTTCAGCAGTGCATGCAATGCATATGCGTGACCCTGGAGCACAAAACCAGTCATGAGGGTCAGTTTATTGAAATTGAGATTTATGCATCATCTGAAAGATTAATAAATAAGCTTTCCATTGATGTATGGTTTGTTAGGATAGGACAATATTTAAAAAATCTGGAATCTGAGGGTGCAAAAAAATCAAAATATTGAGAAAATCATCTTTAAAGTTGTCCAAATGAAGTTCTTAGCAATGCATATTACTAATCAAAAATTAAGTTTTGATATATTTACGGTAGGAAATTTACAAAATATCTTCACGGAACATGATCTTTACTTAATATCCGAATGATTTTTGGCATAAAAGAAAAATGTATAATTTTGACCCATACAATGTATTGTTGGCTATTGCTACAAATATACCCCAGCGACTTAACACTGCGTTTGTGCTCCAGGGTCACATATTTCAATGAATCATTTCATCAGCTGTGAACATTCATCACATATGCACATTATCAATTAATATATACACATCTAACGCAACACACAGTGCATTAATTTAATCTAAACGCACATTTCAATGAATCATCTCATAAAAGCGCACTTACTTGTTCGAGATGATGCTCGTTCAGAATCTGACTGTGGTCTGTTAAGACGGGCAGCAGGTCATCAGATTCAGAGTCTGCGGAGCTGCAGACGCTCGGACGCCGCTTGTTCTGCTGCTTCACAGTGACGATCTGAAGGCAAACAGAGGAGAAACGTGAGTTAAAACCTAAAACACATGCATGTTCCTTTAGTTTCTCTTTCTCTTCTATCAGAGCGGCACATGTGCGTTTCCCAATTAATCCCACAGGGATTGACTTTACACTGTGTCATAAAACACTCATTCTTTCAAAGCTCACCTCCACAAATGGCTCCTCGGATTTATTGGCATAGTATAAGATCTTAATGCTCTGCTGCACTGGCCTCATGTTGACTGATCTGCTGAACTTTCTGAATCTGTTTGACAGCGGCGTGAACAGTGAGTTTATACAGTGTTTCTCCTCCTCACTGGTTCATCTCTCCACCAATGGCTTTGCCCCCATCTCACATTTCAACTCTACTTTCGTTTTAGAGAAAGAGCGACAGAAGAGGAAGATCTGCCAAATATGGGCCGATCGAAGCGTGTCACTGCTCGCAGGAGAGTTTTTGACCTCCACCCACTGGAAAATACTTTCACTAATGCGGTCGCTCACAGAATACCATGCATTTTCTGTGCATTTGTGTTTGTTTGTTTTTTGATTGGAAAAAATGAATGGAAAAAGATTAACCCTAACAGTAGAGAACGACTCTGACAACCAGTGATCATTGAGATACTATTATGGTTTGCATTCATATTTTATACAATATCACTAGTTGTTAAATTAGTTTGAATTTTGAAAAGTTTTTGTTTTATTTTTAGTTTTGGCAAATTTGTATTCTTATTAGTCTTTTTTAAAATACGTGTATATAGTTTTTATTAATTTCTATTTCAGTTTTAGTTATGAAAATGAGAAATATTGCATTGGCAACTGAATTAAAAAAATAATAATAATTTTTTATTACAGTCTGATGAAAAAGCATGTCACCGCTCGCATTTAGGAGAGGTTTTCTTCCTCCACCCATGGGAAAGTACACTCAGTAATTCATCTTTTTAATAACTCTAATCTCTAATGTCTGTGATGATTAGAGTGAAAAATTGAAGGGGGTCTGAATACTTTCCGTACCCACTGTATTAATGCATTAGAGGAGAAAGATGAAAAAGCCGGGTCGTTCTATAATTTAGGGTACATCTCATGTCCATTGATGCTCATTAGATGCTTTTTTTCTTTAGAAATATTATATACTACAATCTCACACATATATTTTGTGCACCATGATTTTCAGTGTGCTTGAAATTGTCCTGTATATTACAGTTTTTGCACTTTTTAAATGGATGAGTCTTGAGTTTAAAATAATCAATGCGTCAAGAAGTGAAATAAATATTCAAATTTGAGGCTAACCATAACATTTGATTGGCCAGACAAGGTAAAATGGTGAAATTGTCAGCTATATTAACTGTAAATCCATTCTTGACTAACTAACACAGTTTTTTGTCATATCGATTGCTGTTGATTGATTAAGCTACACTGATCAACTGAAACCAATAGTTGATTTCTTTACAGGTTTTGATGTGAAGTATAGCCTAAATTATACTGTGACTCCCCTAAACTGACCCCAAACTCAATGCATTTAATTCTATGGAACTACATGTTGATCTTTTATGTAGTTGTTTTATGGTGTTGCATTGGTTTTATTGTTGCGGCAGAAGACCATACTTCTGAATTGTGAGCATGCGACATAAATGACTTACCTCCCATTTTTTGGAGGCAGTATTGCTGAGCAAAGAGTCGATCACGTCTGGATGGACCCTAAGGAAGTCCGGTTTGCTGCTGTGTTTGCTGTAGATGCTCTCTGGAGACCACTGGACGAAGAACGTGTACAGATGATCGACTCTACAGGGAAGCAGAAAACACGCTTCAGACGCAAATCATGCAAGCGTTCACACAAACCGTAACTCAGATGCAATGCATGTGTTTTTCTGACCAAATGCACTGAATCTGACCTCAAAAACTCTCGTGTGAAAGTGCCATCGCTTCACCGGACTCTAATGCATTTACTCGAAAAATGCATGCTATTACTGGATGTTCACAGTGCATGCTTTTACAGTTGCATTACGCAATTCCCGCCTTCCCACTGTTATTGTGCCAGCACATCTGGAAATTATATTCAATCCACTTTCACACGCATGTGCAGGAAAGAGAAAACAATCCACAGTTAATCCACACACTTCGTAAGAAACCGTAACTGGGGCCTTCACTGGAATTCAGCAGAAAAGAGACAAAGACTCTACGTAATGCACATCCGAGCATATTCTACATATAGCGCAAATGGAAAGATTTCAAGAAGAAAAGATAGAAAGCGTGTGCTGCCAAGGTTATGAAATATGGGTAATTCAAAACAAAACACAAAATGCATTATTAAAAACTGCACGCAGACGTTACAGTTCATGCATTTGAATTCCATGTTCCTTAAATTACTCAAGTTACACTTTTAAATATAAAGGTTTCAAAGGGTGTTTTTTACAGTAAACCATTTCTGGTTCAGATTTTCCTGCTTTCATTGAAGCTCAAGATGCAAAAAACTCCAAATACTGAGTCATTCTCAAACCAGTGTTATATCGTTTTTTATTAATTTGATTAATTTTATTAAATATTAATTTTATTGATATATTGTCAGTTTATATTTACATTTGTTACATTTTTAATGTTGCTAATGTTTGTTGTCATTTTTTTATTTAATAATAATTTATATTAAAAATATTTGTTAATAATTATTAATTAGATTATTATAAATGTTTTATTTATTTTAGTTTATTTAGTTTTTGTTATTTTATAGTACTTCAAGTTAACGTAAACCACAATAAATTTTTTAATATTTTATTTTATTTTATCTCCGTTATATTTTATTTCAAGTAACACAATTCTTTATGGTTTTAGTTAAATATAATAACCCTGTCTCGAATTTAACTCAACTTCTGACAAAACTTGAGCACTTTCACTCAGAATCTTTGGAAACAAAGAAATAAAATGAATACAGAACTTCCCCAAAGAAGCTTTCAGTGATCAGTTCTTAAAAGAATCATTTTTTATTCGTTTGATAAACATTACACTTATTCCACTATAAAGACCCTTTAGTGCAATGAAGAGATTCAGTGGCTGTTAATGGATTTACGTGGAATCATCGATGCTGATTAACAAGCTTTATTATGCATGATCAGTGATTGTCGCTGACGAAGCGTTACTTACTCTCCCACGCTGTACGGGACACCCATGTTGATCAGACGAGCTCACACTGAAGATGATGATGATGATGAAGACGCAGGTTCATGTAAATCCACACTGACTCTCGAGCTGAACGCTGTGTTTTATACCTGCATCTGAGCTGAGATAAGCTGCTTTCTCACAAAACACTCCCAGAAGGTCCTTCAAGGCCAGTCTATTTCACAACTGGGTCAGAAGAGCGGGTCACACATTAACTCTGCTGCCAAAGAGATAAAGTCCTATCTAAAGTAACACCACGAGAAGGAAATATCAGCTACTTGTGAGCACATCATGTTTCATGTCAACAATAAAAACCTGATTAAATACTGTTTACTCACTGAAAGCTACAGCAGCTTGTCCTCCGCATGTGAGTCCTGCATGCACAGCCACAGCCGTGTGTGTGTGTGTGTGTGTGCGTGTGCATGTGAGTGAGTGTGTGTGTGTGTGTGTGTGTGTGTATGTGTGACATCGTGGTCATTTACAAGCAGAAAGGAGACAGAGCAGTCTGCGGTAACAGCCGCGGGATATCTCTCCTCTCCATCGCAGGGAAAGTCCTGGCCAAGATCATGCTCAGCAGATTGGTCGAGCACATCTCGGAGGCTGTGCTTACGGAAACTCAGTGTGGCTTCCGGAAGTCCAGATCCACAACAGACATGGTTTTTGTCTTGAGGCAGCTGCTGGAGAAGAGTCGAGAACAGCACAAAGACCTTCACGTAGCCTTCATCGACCTCAGCAAAGCTTTTGACACCATCAACCGTGAGCTGCTCTGGAGAAACCTCTCCAAACTTGGGGTACCACCCAAGTTTCTTAGCATCCTACAGCAGCTGCATGATGGGATGCAAGCCAGAGTACTCACGGGAGAACTCCAGTCTGAGTCTTTCGAGGTAAACGTTGGGGTGAAGCAAGGCTGTGTCTTGGCTCCGGTGCTCTTTAACATCCTCCTCTCTGCCATCACCTGCCTCTTCCATCGTGTCATGGGGCATGAAGACGGTGTCCATGTGGAATATCGACTTGACGGTAGCCTCTTTAACATCCGTCGACTCCAGGCCCGCACAAAGATAAAGTCCCGCCAAATCTGCGAGCTTCAGTATGCTGATGACTGTGCCGTTTTGGCCAACAGCCCGGACTCTATGCAGCACGCTCTAAATACAATATCTAGTCTGTACCAATCTTTTGGTCTACAGGTTAACACTCAAAAAACCGAGGTTATGTCCTATCTCTCTACCCCCGCCCCCATACCCCCCAGTTTTCACATAAATGGTGTTCCACTTAAAACAGTGGACCACTTCACCTACCTCGGCTCCACCTTGTCCTCATGTTGCTCCCTTGACACAGAAATACACACCCGAATAAATAAAGCCTCATCATCTTTTGGACGCCTACGCAACAGGGTTTTTGAAAACCATAACCTGAAGATCAGTACCAAGGTCGCTGTTTACAATGCGGTATGTCTCTCCACTCTGCTTTATGGGGCAGAGTCATGGACCCCATACCGCCAGCACATTATTAACCTAGAGGCCTTCCATATCCGCTGCCTACAGAAGATCCTCAATTTGTCCTGGGAAGCTCGAATTCCCCACACAGTCATCCTTAGCAATACTGACTCAATCTGCATGGAAGCAGCAGTGGCCCAAAAACATTTTTATTTTATTAATTAACATTTTTTTATTTTTTTGCTTTCTGAAAAGCCTCCCGTGGACTGGTGTTGAAAATTAGCATGTGTGCTAAAACACTTAAGCAAGTGCATATGGTTTGTCCAATGTAACTGTGATGTCCATGTTAAATAAAAATGTAATAATAATAATAATCTTTTGGACGCCTACGCAGCAGGGTTTTTGAAAACCATAACCTGAAGATCAGTACCAAGGTCGCTGTTTACAATGCGGTATGTCTCTCCACTCTGCTTTATGGGGCAGAGTCATGGACCCCATACCGCCAGCACATTATTAACCTAGAGGCCTTCCATATCCGCTGCCTACAGAAGATCCTCAATTTGTCCTGGGAAGCTCGAATTCCCCACACAGTCATCCTTAGCAATACTGACTCAATCTGCATGGAAGCAGCAGTGGCCCAAAAACATCTGCGTTGGCTAGGGCACACCATACGCATGCCTGAACATCGCCTGCCCCGCCAAGTCCTCTACAGTCAACTAATGGGCGCAAAGCGCTCTGCTGGAGGGCAAAAACGGCGCTTTAAGGATTACACCAGGGACCTCCTAAAGCGAGCGAACATTCCCCTCACGCAGCTTGAATCTCTGGCACTTGACAGGTCAGCCTGGCAGGTCACCTGTGCCACTGCAGTCTCTCAAATACATCAAACCAACCAAGACCGACGATCCGAGAGACTACTAAGAGACACCAGAGGGCGGCTGGTACCCCCCTGGTATCTGGTTTCCCTTGCTCCATCTGCGGAAGAGTGTGCGGCTCAAGGATCGGACTCGACGCCCACGAGAATTGGCACCAACGGCAACATCGCTGAACCCACCCCCTTCCCACTCCCATCTCTGGAGCAAGCGTCATCATCGAACACGATGGACAGCTAAGAGTGTGTGTGTGAGTGAGTGTGTGTTTTAAAACAACGAGACGTTAAATGAAGAAAGTAATCAAGCAGACAGTGCTCTTTTTCTTTGAGATTAATCAGATGCACTGTAAGTAAATGAGTGTCACTGATCACGTGCCTATATTTGTACAAACGCTTTCCACTGAAGCTGAAGATGCGAGACACTTCTCAAAGACTTATTTTAGCATCACTGATATACTGATTTTTTGAATCATTTTTTTATTAAATGTATTAAATATTAATTTTATGTTTATATTTTTTATTTGAATTTGAATTTTGGGGTTTTTGGCATATTTGTTTACATTTACATATAAGTTTTAGTATTTTTTTTATTTATTAGTTTATTTATTTTTAATTATTTTAGTACTTCAAGTTAAACTAAATGAAAATGAGAAATGTTGCCGTGACAACTAGATTAAAACAAAAAAATGTTAAAAACCAAATCTGCAAAACCACACACTAATTTTCTGCCTTTGACTCAGCTTTCAATTTCATAAAATGTAACACACAAATCTAACAGGAAATATCTTGATTTCCTTTTTTAAACACAACCAATCAAAATGCTCACTAATTCATCAGTGCCTCACACTAACTCCTCACATTAGAAGAATAGGCCTATAAACACACATCTACACAACTACACATGCTTGATGTGTTTCTTTTCTTTCATTCTGTGTAATACTGTATTCACAACCACATATGCTTACAGTAAAAAAAGTTTGCTTTCAATCTTGCTTTCGTGGTTGCCATGAATGTTTCAACATCTCTCTGACAATTACATTCAATCTTGAACAGAAAATTTACACAGGAGCTCATGAAAGAAGAGCTTTAGGTTTTGAATAACGGTGCATATAAGATTATGGCAAAGGTGTTTGCAACATAAGACAAATGTTTGCTTTTGAAATGTGTTTGTGATATTTTGCATGCAGTGCTTCATTTTGCAAGAGATGTGAGGCATTTTGAATTTTGTGTGCAATTCTTGGATTTGTGTGTAAAGTCAAAAAAAAAAAAAAAGGCAAAGTTTTGAAAATGTGTGTAAGCACTTGAAAAAAAACTGTAAAACACTGCAAAAGAGAAGCGATATCGGATTTTTGGAAATAAACAAATAAAATTAATTCAGCATCACTACCACACACACACACAACAAAAGTTCAGTGCTTCCATAACAGTAAAACAGCCGCATTAGGAGAAGCTGAATGCATGCAGCAGGCAGTGTGAAGCTGGTACATTTTTACAGGATGATGGTGCCTTTGGGATTTACAAGAAATAGAAAGTTATCAGAATGACGTCAGAGAAGAATGAAGGCAGTTTGGCAAACCCAAATAAGACTTCATGGAAAACCACAGGGTCAAAAACTGCTAACACGCACTCTTTAGAGATAAATGATGTGCGCAGGTTGATTTTTCCAGATTACAGCCTCAGTGAAGGCTCTTGTGTTATTGTTTCAGAAACAGCATAAGTGTGGAATTTCTGCAAACCTACGCAAACTGACAGAAAACGCAATAAATATTACATTCATAAGAGTCGTGCCAACTCTTATTCTCACATCATTCAAGGCCTTTGTTTCTGGAATAAAACAACCAACTTCATTATCTTGTATTGCTGGTGTTGTGAGGAATTATGGAGCTTTGTGTAGCAGAAAAAAGAGATGGAGAAAAAACTTTGAGGTAACTGAGGTGTCTACATTCTGAGTTCTGATAACGTGGAAAAGTGAACAGAAAATGTGAACAAAGTGTAAGAATATTGCACAAATGATTGGATTGGTTTATTGGATTTCTTTGCTGTGGGTCTGATCTGAGGTTGAAGGTCTTTGATGTCATCAGAAGCACTGAGAATCAATGAGAGCAAATGTTAAACATAGATGAACTTCATCAGATTTTCTCTCAAATCTCTCAAATTGTGTGTGTGTGTGTGAGTGCGTGCGTGCGTGCATGAGTGTGTGTGTGCGAGTGCGTGTGTGTGAGTGCGTGCGTGCGTGCATGAGTGTGTGTGTGCGAGTGCGTGTGTGTGAGTGCGTGCGTGCGTGCATGAGTGTGTGTGTGCGAGTGCGTGTGTGTGAGTGCGTGCGTGCGTGCATGAGTGTGTGTGTGCGAGTGCGTGTGTGTGAGTGCGTGCGTGCGTGCATGAGTGTGTGTGTGCGAGTGCGTGTGTGTGAGTGCGTGCGTGCGTGCATGAGTGTGTGTGTGCGAGTGCGTGTGTGTGAGTGCGTGCGTGCGTGCATGAGTGTGTGTGTGTGTGTGTGTGAGTGTGTGTGTGTGTGTGTGGCACTCCTATATTCTCATTTCAGAGACAAATAGGGTAAAGTGGACATACCAATACATATGAAATATGACTCATATACGCACTGATTGATGTCTGCTGTCGTAATGAGACACGATTAGCTCAGAAGGAGTTTGAGAGAAAATCTGATGAAGTTCATCTATGTTTAACATTTGCTGTCATTGATTCTCAGTGCTTCTGATGATGCCAACGATTATGCAATATATCATTTATCCAATATTCTTACACTTTGTTCACATTTTCTATTCACTTTTCCACTTTATCCGAACTCAGAATGTAGACACCTCAGTTACCTCAAAGTTTTTGCTCTTTCTCCATCTCTTTTTTCTGCTACACAAAGCTCCACAATTCCTCACAACACCAGCAATACAAGATAATGAAGTTGGTTGTTTGGAGTTACTGGTTTATTCCAGAAACAAAGGCCTTGAATGATGTGAGAATAAGAGTTGGCAGAGCAGACCTATTGTACTGTGTGGTTGGGAAATGAGAAACTCGGTGGTGGTTTGTGAAACTAACTTTAGCAGAACGGCACACGTCTTCCTGTGGAACCAGAAGAAAAGTACGGCCAACACGGAACAACCATAAACCATCATCACAAAACAAACCCAGTGGGACAGATTTTTTTTTACAGTAATTTCTTTTTTCAAAGTTATTATTAGAGAACATTTTACTAAAATATTATTTTACTATTTCAACTTCAAAATTGTTTATTTAGTTCTACTTGTCATTTCTTTGCCATTATTTTTGTGGATTATTGTGATGTTTTTATCAGCTGTTCGGACTCTCTGATATTTGTATACTTGCCACATAAAGTATACTTAAAAATATACTTGAACTCTACTTAAGTATACTTACTAAAATAAACTTGAAGTATACTACTTTTTGGTAAGGGGAACTATTCCTTTAAGCATATAAACTGTCACACATGTACATATCTTCAGTTTTCTACATTTCCAAAGGTCATATTCTGAAACCTCCTGTATGGAAATGTGCTGAGGATGAATTTCAGCCGCTGTAAGCGTAGTTCATTTGTCTGTAGTAAGCACCTGGTTAAACTAGATTGCGGCTGGTTAATCAATAAGATGCTGAATTTTGCACTGGACTGCTGTCTTGAACACAATTGTCCCTTGTTCTCATTTTCGACAGTAAAGCACTGATGTGATCTCATTTTAATGTCTTTCAGTGATGCAAAGAGGTGTAAAACTCTCATTTAAGGCTGTAATTGCTGGGACTGAGGTGAGCTGTGTGTTTAAGAAGTAATGATGTTGAAATCGGTCAACTTACCTGACCTACTTTATAGCAACATATATAGAATAACCGCTGTCAAATAAATCTTCTGTTTCTTTCTGCGGTGACAAGTTTCCCAGTAGATTTGGCTTTCACGTCAATGTGAGCCTACAGTAACTTCCCCTGTAACGCGGATGCAAGGAAACCACAGCCAGATGTTCCTATAGTGATTTGTTACATCTTAAACAGTTACATTAATCTGACGACAAAACATTTCACCAATAACAAAGGTGTTTGGCTGGAGAGCACAGATAAGCTAACAAGATGATCCATGCGTGTGGAATGAGTATAGCTTAGATGTACACAAGAGTTTGGAATAATTAAGATTTTTAAATGTTTTTGAAAGAAAGAAGTGTGTGTGTGTGTGTGTGTGTGTGTGTGTGTGTGTGTGTCTCTCTGTGTCTGTGTGTTTAAGTATGCTTATTGAGTATTAATAAACTAATTTAATCATTTCATTTCAGTGTGTGTGTGTGTGTGTGTGTGTCTTCTGCTCACCAAGACTGCATTTATTTGATAAAAAATACAGTAAAAATTGTGAAATATTATTACAGTTTAAAATAGTCTTCAGTGTCACATGATCTTCAGAAATCATTCTAATATGCTGATTTGCTGCTCAAGAAACATTATCAATATTGAAAACATTAATATTTTTGTGGAAACCGTGATACATTTTATTTTTCAGGATTCACAGATGAATAGAAAGCTCAAAAGAGCAGCATTTACTTGAAATAGAAATCTTTTGTGACATTATAAATGTCTTTATCATCACTTTTGATCAATTTAATGCATCCTTGCTGAATAAAAAAAAATAATTGATTTAACCTGAATTTTGAATGGTAATGTATTTCCACAAAAATACGGAGCAGCAATGGCTGCTGAAAATTCAGCTTTGATCACAGAAATAAATTTCAGTTTAACAGATAGTCACATAGAAAACTGTAATAATTTTAAACTGTAATAATTTTAAATTGTAATAATATTTCACTGTTCTACTGTATTTTTGATCAACTAAATGAGCAGACGAGACTTCTTTGAGAACATCTTAATTCTTCCAAACTTTTGCACAGCAGTGTAGGTCCAGAATAGTGCATGCTTTAAAACGCAAGCGTGCATGCTTGTTTTTTGTCCGTATTGGAAGTGGTTATCTGAAACATGAGTGTTTGACTCACTGAATCAATGCCACTCGCTCAGTCTGAGTGCTGGATCACAGTTTCAGAGTTAATGTTTAGCCGGCCGGACTGTGCTGCTCATGCGGCGCGTGCAGAGTGTTTATCACGTTCCATTAAAAGTCTGCCATGAAGCAACTCCACCTCAATCATTTATAGACGAGTATTATATAAACTCAGCACTCTGTCTACAAATCATGCATCAGCTGTAAATCCGAGCTCACGCTTTAATGCCAGTCAGTCTTTCCAAATATGGGGAGAGTGATGCATGGGTGCTTTTTACATTTGAAAAGGTGGGCAAGAGACGCCCACAGTGTTTCCAGCAGAGTTCAGCACTGCTGCTTTACTCTAGTGACCTGATTTGGCTTCCTGTCTCAAGCACGGCTAACATTCAGTATAATGCACTTTTACAAATCTTTATGATGCATGCGTTGCATTTTCTCATTCTGATGCTATATTAAAAAGCAACATCTACAAAACAGCGCACTGATTTTTTTCCCCCAAATGGTTAAAAGGTTTGACATATTGCATGAAGTCCCCAATATATTTATTTCATACTAAGTATAGTTCAAATCTATTAACATATTTGCTGACAGATAACTCGAGACTTACTGATATAAAAATGATCATTAAACTTTATTCGGCATATACCTTGTGCACAATGCACTTTTCTTAATATTAAGTCTAAAATGTGTTTATTTTGATGAGGATTGTATGATCTTTGAATAATATCAGACTTTAAATGCAAAATACCTGAACTATACTTGCAACAGTTCCACTTTAGCACAATAAAATACACTGATATAGTATATCTTTAATTGTACTTCAGCTATACTTCCGCACAATTAAAGTGCATTAAGTACAAAATTTGTTGTTCAATCTTAGCAGACTTTAAGTATACCAGTTTAGTGTACTAAAAGTACAATTGCAGGACATTTTATTAAGTATATAAACATTAAAGTGCATTTGTCTTATACTTAGCACGAAATGTATTTCAAATACACTTAAGTATATTAATTTTCACTAGGGTCTATTTGACTGAAATGCTTGTACTGTAATATTTTTCGTGAAGGAGCGGCTCTAGTATGACAAAGACCAGAAGAATGGCATCAGAACAAGAACTTAAACCTGTTAAGTTTATTTTCAAATAGTCAAAAATGAAGGGAACAATGAAGGATTTAAGAAAAGTTGATTTTATTAATGAAAGCATCGTGTGAAAAGCAGTGCTTTTCAAAGCTGAGGCTGTGTGTAATGACTGTAAATATGTATTTTAAGTAAAGTAGTGGCACATTTCGAGTCTCCGGCCTCAGGATGGGTCTCTACTGAAGTCCTGGTTAAAGTCGGATTAGTTAAAGTTAAACAGGATTCGCTGAATCAGCACATTTAATGCTGCGATGAGTTTCCACAGCTTCACTCCAATCAATGTCCAGGATTTTACATGCTGACTTTTACAAAATCACTTTATACAAAGACTAAAAGTGATTTGCTGAAGTTTAAATAAAACAGATTATTGGAGTAGGTTTTAGTCTTTCTTCTTCGTGTTACTGCCTGTGAAAACTGCTTCTTCATCATTTCTTTTTTTTAGTACAAAGAGTAATTTCTAGTTCATAGTTGAGCATAACTAAAAAAATGTGTATTACTTCCAATACTTTTTAAAGGGCCGTTCACACAAAACACGTTTTTCCATTTCACTGCACTGCTTTTCCATCATTTGTATGTAAACTCGCACTATATGGACATGTTTAACATTGTCCCTCACGCATGAAATGACGTTGTTAAACGAAGAATGAAGACACGTCTCATGGCCTTGCATTTTCTCCGCATCTTGAGTTTTTCAAAGCACAAACATCTGGAGCACGAGCATCACTAACGGCAACGGCAATTTTCACTCAGAAATTGCTAGTAGATTTCATAAACAATTACAAAGAAACAACAACTATAACACACTGAATTAAACATGGCATTTTGAAGTAGAAAATCCAGCGCTTAACTGGTTTGCATGAAAAAAAAAATAAAAATCACGCATTACAAAAGGTTTCCTGAACACTCCCCCTATATCTGCCATTGGTCGGAGACAGAGATAGCCCCGCCCCTAACCTCACACTATTGGCTGAGCTGGTGTTACTGGGAGAGACACTTCAGAATCATTTACTTTGACTCCCTAGCAACCACCCAGGCCACCCTAGCAACCACCAAAGGCTTTGCAAATACTGAAAACTTGCAATATTTACAACAATGGGAAAATTCTGTAGCTGTAAGTTTACTATAGCAAAAAACCTATTTATATCCATATTTATAATTGTTTCTAAATCTATACCCAGTGTCGGAGAAAGTTACTTTTAAAAGTAATGCATTATAATATTGTGTTACTCCCTAAAAAAGTAACTAATTGCGTTACTTAGTTACTTTTTTTTTGCGTTACTGCTTTCTCATCTGCATGGGCTGGCTTGTTTATAATATAAAAACTTGTAAATGTAAAAGCCCTTGCACACCAAAAGTTAAATGAATAAGCCTCAGGCTGTAGGAAATGTAAATTCACATCTGTGCAGTACAGTTTTTATTTTTATTTTTGAGGAATACTGAATCTGTTTTTGAGTAAATGCATGTTGAAATTTAGTGCAGAACTACAGTAAGATCATGTTACTTGTAATGCGTGTCTATAACTCCATATTTAAAGCATTAATTTCATAGCAATATTTCCACAATTGCACAGCATTTTCTGTGTAAATGCGTTTGTCGCCTCTGTGCAAATTCATATTTTTGTGATTGAGCGGATGACTGTAATGATACTAAACAGGATTTGAGTTTAAGAATAAAAAACCCCAATAAGTAAAATATAGATGGATTGTAATATGCAAGTCTAACAAAGAGTATAATGTAAAAGCTGTGATAGTAACTAAATGCAGAAATTAAATGAGAACAACATATAACAATATGCAAGTGTTTGACTAAAGAGATGAAACTGAAGTTCAAAGCAGAGCGGAAAAAATGAAGATGTGAAAAAAGGATGTGAAATCAATGGAGAAAGCAAGTCTGAGTTGCATGAAGTTCATTTGATATTTTATGTCTATTGTGGCAGGAAATCACCTCCTGCTGAAACCTTCATTTATGTGAAATAAGTTGATTACTGGAGGTTTCTAGGTCATAACAGCAGGATAAACTGCTGGTGAACTCCTGCAGTTTTAACAGGTTAGCTCTATCTGTTCTGAATGAGCTCAGCGTCCTCTCACATCTAAACAGAGCGTGCAACATCACATACAGGCTGTGAAACAGAGAAAGTGAACCTGTGCGAGAACAGGAACAGGCTTGAAACATACAATAGACAATATGTGGAACATCTTACACACTTGATGCATAAAATTAATAACAAATGTCAATGTAATGCATCCTTGATGAATAAAAGTAGTAATTCCACATTTAAAAAAAAAAAAAAAGGAAACACTCGTGCTTCAGATATGGATAAAAAACAGTTTAAAACATGTGCACTATTCTCAGCCGACACTACTGCGCAGACGTTTGGAATAATTACAATTTGAAAGAAGTCTCTCCAAGGCTGCATTTAATTGATCGAAAATACAGGAACAACAGTGAAATATTATTACATTTTAAAATAGCTGTTTTCTGTATGAATATATTGTAAAATGTAATTAATTACTGTGATCAAAGCTGAATTTTTTAGCAGCCATTGCTGCGTCATATTTTTGCGGAAATGTTTGGGGTAAATAAGATTTTTCATTTTATTGATCAAGGACGCATTAAAATGATCAAAAAGGCATTCATAATGTTATATTTCAAATAAATTCTGTTCTTTTGAACTTTCTGTTCATCTGTGAATCCTGAAAAATAAAATGTATCACGGTTTCCACAAAAATATTGTGCAGCACAACAATTGATAATAATCAGAAATATTTCTAATAGTCAGTATATTAGAATGATTTCTGAAGATCATGTGACACTGAAGACTGCAGTAATGATGCTGGAAATACAGCTGCGCATCACAGAAATAAATTACAGTTTAACACATATTCACATAGAAAACAGCTGTTTTAAATTATAATA
>NW_015555743.1:742950-748655 GCF_001515605.1 Sinocyclocheilus anshuiensis | reverse complement strand
TCAGAGGACCTCAGATGATGCCAACCCTGAAACAACATACAGAACTACCACATTTTGCTATAAGTTTGATTGCATCATATAATAATTGCTGTTAATAGTGTTCATCGTCTGTTTTATTACGTCTTAAATTGATTTTTCCGTACTGCTGGTTCGTCTGGTCAGAGGAGAACTGGCCCCCCGACTGAGCCTGGTTTCTCCCAAGGTTTTTTCTCCATTCTGTCACCGATGGAGTTTTGGTTCCTTGCCGCTGTCGCCTCTGGCTTGCTTAGTTGGGGACACTTCATTTCCAGCGATACCGTTGACTTGATTGCAAAGATACTATTTAAACTGAGCTGGATGTTGACATCACTGAATTCAATGATGAACTGTCTTTAACTGAAAAATTTGTGTTTACTATTGTCATTTTGCATTATTGACACTATTTTCCTAATTAATGCTGTTCAGTTGCTTTGACACAATCTGTATTGTTAAAAGCGCTATATAAATAAAGGTGACTTGACTTGACTTGACAGTTTTTACTGTATTTCTGATCAAAAAAATGCAGTCTTGGTGAGCAGGAGAGACTTCTTTCAAAAACAGTAAAAAAAAATATACCAAACTATTGACTGGTAGTGTATGAAATAAAAATAGAATATAATGAGAAATTAAAGAAATATAAAGGAAATATCTTTTTCTGATACACCATGTTGCTTCACTGCAGCATAAAAGGGCATAAAGTAATAAAAGCTGGATTGTAGATGATGATTATCCCACGTTCTGCACTTCAAGCCTGAGATCACGTTTCTTACGAGCCCCATCTTGTGGTTTTCCTCTAAAACAACACACTTCACACAAGTTCACCTCGATTAAAAGCGTTGCTCCATGAAGTTAATCTCTTTCTTGACTAATCCAATGTTTTGAGGCCAGGATTCCAGAAC
Organism: Sinocyclocheilus anshuiensis; assembly: GCF_001515605.1. Taxonomy (NCBI): domain Eukaryota; kingdom Metazoa; phylum Chordata; class Actinopteri; order Cypriniformes; family Cyprinidae; genus Sinocyclocheilus; species Sinocyclocheilus anshuiensis. The sequence continues at coordinate 747,738 of NW_015555743.1, read as the reverse complement.
TAACCTTATTTACTCTAGTTTAATCTCAAAGGAATTACAAAAACCCTTATCTCATATGCAACACATGCAGGATTTACTGTTTGCCGGTGATGCACACAGGCTTGCACACGCTTGAGAAAGTGTAAGTTATTACACAAGTTAAAAGGACCGGAAATATTTCACAAGCTGTGAATTAATTGCCCGCTGAACCTGTCAGCACAATTAAAGAGCAGTTCTCTGTTGATGCTCTAATTAGGCCCCCTGTGATTAAAGTACAAACGGCTTTAATCAGTCTGATACAGTGAATCAGGATCACATCAGTTTGCTTGCATTTTGAAATCAAATCTTCATCATCATCTATACTGTACACTAGTTTACTCTTAAAACCAAACGAGTAGGTCAAGCTCATTATGTTTGTGTGACAAAGGCTTTCTATGGCTGATTAGACTTAAGGATTTCTATTTGCCAGGATTATCAAGAAAACCTCTAATCTATTGCAACAGCCTAGCAAACACTTATCAGCATTTTAGCAATTGTCCAGATCACTTCGAACACATTCAATGCACTGGCTACTTTATTTAGCAGAACCCTAGCAACCACTTCAACACCTTGGCAACCTTGTAGCACAAAGCAGAACTGATTTCAAACACAAGGCTTCTGCTATGAAAGACTGTAACTTGCAATTCTGAGAAAAAAGTCAGAATTGTGAGATATGAACTTTTTCTTAAAATTTGAGTTTGTATCTCACAATTCTGACTTTGCAATTCGCAATTTAATTTATATTTCGCAATTTTTATTTTTTTCTTGCAATTCTGAGTTTATCTCACAATTTTGATTTTTTTCTCGCAATTCGGAGTTTATATCTCACAATTCTAACTTTGCAATTCGCAATTGAATTTAAATTTTGCAATTTTTTCTTTTTTTTTTTGAAAAAAAATATATCTCACAATTTAGATTTTTTCTCGCAAATTCTGAGTTTATCTCACAATTTAGATTTTTTCTCGCAATTCTGAGTTTATATCTCACAATTTTGATTTTTTTCCGCAATTCTGAGTTTATATCTCACAATTTTGATTTTTTCCGCAATTCTGAGTTTATATCTCACAATTTTAATTTTTTCTCGCAATTCTGAGTTTATATCTCACAATTTTGATTTTTTCCGCAATTCTGAGTTTATATCTCACAATTTTAATTTTTTCTCGCAATTCTGAGTTTATATCTCACAATTTTGATTTTTTCCGCAATTCTGAGTTTATATCTCACAATTTTAATTTTTTCTCGCAATTCTGAGTTTATATCTCACAATTTTGATTTTTTCCGCAATTCTGAGTTTATATCTCACAATTTTGATTTTTTTGCAATTCTGAGTTTATATCTCGCAATTATGACTTTGTTCTCACAATTGAATTTAGATTTTGCAATTTAGATTTTTCGTGCAATTCTGAGTTTATAATCTCAAAATTCTGACTTTTTTTTTTTTTTGCAATTCTGACTTTACTCGCAATTCTGACCTTTTTTCTTGCAATTCCGGTGTTATATTACACAACTCTGACTTTTTTTCTCAGAATTCTAAATTTATATCTTGATAAAATTTTCTGAGTTGTTATCTCGCAGTTGAATTTATATTTTGCAATTGAGTTTTTTACTTGCAATTCTGAGTTTATATTTTGCAATTTGGATTTGTTCTTACAATTCTGATTTTCTGTCTCGCAATTTAGATTTTTTAGATTATAATCTCAAAATTCTGGCTTTTTTTTTTACAATTCTGACTTTACTCGCAATTCTGTTATATTACACAATGCAATTTTGAGTTTTTATCTCGCAATTAATTTTTTCTCAGAATTGTGAGAAAAAAAAGTCCTTTTTAATTTTTTCATCCTATGGAGGAAACAAGCTTCCATATTCTGCTACATAAGCTTCCAACTTTAAATCTCTTTTCAAACTGCATCATATTCAAATCACACAAGGCCTAACTTCAAAGAATCTTCTAGTTAAACTCGACTTTGTCAAGCCAGCGTTCAGAGATGTCAAGTTGCCTAGTAAATGTTGATGTTTGTCCTTTCATCAGTGATTTGTCCATAAGTCTTTGAGCTTTGGAATGCCGTTGATCTGCTCCCATATTGAACTCAGCGTGAGGTTTGCTCAGCCTTGCTTTAGGGATTGTGTTTGCCAGCGAGAGAATTCATTTTGGCAGATATAAGCTGTTTTTTTTCCATGCTAAGGAGACTTCAGTGACCTTATCTCCACGGGAGGTACCTATGATGAAAACTATTTAACACGCCTCACCAGCGATGTGACGGCATTGAGCTATTTGGAAGCTCCTCGTAGCAAATGGTAAGTCAATTCATTTCTCTTAAAAACCCTTACTCTGAGAATAAGAATATGTCAGTCTTCACCCCTTATGTCTCTGTTTGCTCTCCACAGATGAACAGCATTACTTTAGTCTGTCTTCTTCTGTGCACGGGAGTGTCTTCCTTCAGATTTGAGGAGTTGACACAATATGTGAACAGCCATGAAGAGGAATTTATCGAGGTATTTATTTTTTGGGATGTTATGAAAATATCTATCTGCACTAATTCAGTTAAGGATTGCATTTGCATTACATCTCTGTGATAACCGTGATCTTGTGTCCAAACTCAGTGACAACATCTATCTGCTCTAGTGACATCATCATGACTCGTTATTGATGCATCTTATCTCTGCAGAAATGAAACACAATCAGTTGCAGATTGTAGAAAATGCAGTTGTTTATTTGAGCTCAGATAAGACGCCTCTCTTTTTCTTTGATGGTTTAGTGTCGTCAGCACAGGCTGTTGATGAAGAAAGAATCTTGCACACGACACACAGATGAAAATATATTTTATTGTGGTCATGAATTAAAAATTTGTCCTCTTTTTTTATGAATCCATTCCCTCATTTTAGTTAAATCATGGCCATGATTTACTATTCCTTCCCTCGCTTTAGGAAATTTTTCCATCGATTTAGTAATTAGTTTCTTTGTTTTAGTAAACTGTTTCTTAATTTTAGTAAATAGTTTCGTAATTTTAGTAAATTTTTTCCTGATTTTAGTAAATCGTTTCTTCGTTTTAGTAAATTGTTTCCTAATTTTAGTAAATTGTTTCCTAATTTTAGTAAATTGTTTCCTAATTTTAGTAAATTGTTTCCTAATTTTAGTAAATTGTTTCCTAATTTTAGTAAATTGTTTCCTAATTTTAGTAAATTGTTTCCTAATTTTAGTAAATTGTTTCCTAATTTTAGTAAATTGTTTCCTAATTTTAGTAAATTGTTTCCTAATTTTAGTAAATTGTTTCCTAATTTTAGTAAATTGTTTCCTAATTTTAGTAAATTGTTTCCTAATTTTAGTAAATTGTTTCCTAATTTTAGTAAATTGTTTCCTAATTTTAGTAAATTGTTCCCTTATTTTAGCAAATTGTTCCCTTGTTTTAGTAAATTCTTTCCTAATTTTAGTACATTTTTTCCTAATTTTTGTAAATAGTTCCCTTGTTTTAGTAAATTGTTTCCTAATTTTAGTAAATTCTTTCCTAATTTTAGTAAATTCTTTCCTAATTTTTGTAAATTGTTCCCTTGTTTTAGTAAATTCTTTCCTAATTTTAGTCAATTCTTTCCTAATTTTTGTAAATTGTTCCCTTGTTTTAGTAAATTCTTTCCTAATTTTAGTCAATTCTTTCCTAATTTTTGTAAATTGTTCCCTTGTTTTAGTAAATTTTCCTAATTTTAATAAATCGTTCCCTCGTTTTAGTAAATTTTCCTAATTTTAGTAAATCGTTCTCTCGTTTTAGTAAATTTTCCTAATTTTTATAAATTGTTCCCTCATTTTAGTAAATTCTTTCCTAATTTTAGTAAATTCTTTCCTAATTTTAGTAAATTGTTCCCTTGTTTTAGTAAATTGTTTCCTAATTTTAGTAAATTCTTTCCTAATTTTAGTAAATAGTTCCATTGTTTTAGTAAATTTTCCTAATTTTAATAAATCGTTCCCTCGTTTTAGTAAATTTTCCTAATTTTAGTAAATCGTTCCCTCGTTTTAGTAAATTCTCCTAATTTTAATAAATTGTTCCCTCTTTTTAGTAAATCGTTTCCTAATTTCAATAAATTGTTCCCCTCGTTTTAGTAAATTGTTTCCTAATTTTAGTAAATCATTTCCTAATTTTAGTAAATCATTTCCTAGTTTTAGTAAATCGTTCCCTAATTTTAGTAAATCGTTCCCTCGTTTTAGTAAATCGTTTCCTAATTTTTATAAATCATTCCCTCGTTTTAGTAAATCGTTCCCTCTTTTTAGTAAATTGTTTCCTAATTTTTATAAATCGTTCCCTCGTTTTAGTCAGTCGTTTCCTAATTTTATTAAATTGTTCCCTCGTTTTAGTAAATTTTCCTAATTTTAATAAATTGTTCCCTCATTTTAGTAAATCGTTCCCTCGTTTTAGTAAATCGTTTCCTAGTTTTAGTAAATCGTTCCCTCGTTTTAGTAAATCGTTTCCTAGTTTTAGTAAATCGTTTCCTAGTTTTAGTAAATCGTTTCCTAATTTTAGTAAATCGTTCCCTCGTTTTAGTAAATCATTTCCTAATTTTTATAAATCGTTCCCTCGTTTTAGTCAATCGTTTCCTAATTTTATTAAATCGTTCCCTCGTTTTAGTAAATCGTTTCCTAATTTTAGTCAATTGTTACCTTGTTTTAGTAAATTTTCCTAATTTTAGTAAATCGTTCCATTGTTTTAGTAAATTTTCCTAATTTTAATAAATCGTTCCCTTGTTTTAGTAAATCGTTTCCTAATTTTAGTAAATTGTTCCCTT
>NW_015555743.1:702597-732937 GCF_001515605.1 Sinocyclocheilus anshuiensis | reverse complement strand
GTTTTAGTAAATCGTTTCCTAATTTTAGTAAATCGTTCCCTCCTTTTAGTAAATCGTTTCCTAATTTTAGTAAATCGTTCCCTCCTTTTAGTAAATCGTTTCCTAATTTTAGTAAATCGTTCCCTCGTTTTAGTAAATCGTTTCCTAGTTTTAGTAAATCATTCCCTCGTTTTAGTAAATCGTTCCCTCGTTTTAGTCAATTGTTTCCTAATTTTTATAAATCGTTCCCTCGTTTTAGTAAATCGTTTCCTAGTTTTAGTAAATCATTCCCTCGTTTTAGTAAATCGTTCCCTCGTTTTAGTCAATTGTTTCCTAATTTTTATAAATCGTTCCCTCGTTTTAGTAAATCGTTTCCTAGTTTTAGTAAATCATTCCCACGTTTTAGTACATTTTCCTAATTTTAATAAATTGTTCCCTCGTTTTAGTAAATCGTTTCCTAATTTTAGTCAATTGTTACCTTGTTTTAGTAAATTTTCCTAATTTTAGTAAATCGTTCCATTGTTTTAGTAAATTTTCCTAATTTTAATAAATCGTTCCCTTGTTTTAGTAAATCGTTTCCTAATTTTAGTAAATCGTTTCCTAGTTTTAGTAAATCGTTTCCTAGTTTTAGTAAATCGTTCCCTCGTTTTAGTAAATCGTTACCTAGTTTTAGTAAATCGTTTCCTAATTTTAGTAAATCGTTCCCTCATTTTAGTAAATCATTTCCTAGTTTTAGTAAATCATTCCCTCATTTTAGTAAATCGTTTCCTAATTTTAGTAAATCGTTCCCTTGTTTTAGTAAATCGTTTCCTAATTTTATTAAATCGTTCCCTCATTTTAGTAAATTTTCCTAATTTTAATAAATCGTTCCCTTGTTTTACTAAATCATTTCCTAATTTTATGAAATCGTTCCCTCGTTTTAGTACATTTTCCTAATTTTAATAAATCATTCCCTCGTTTTAGTAAATCATTTCCTAATTTTAGTAAATCGTTCCCTCGTTTTAGTAAATTTTCCTCATTTTAATAAATCATTCCCTTGTTTTAGTAAATCGTTTCCTAATTTTATTAAATCGTTCCCTCGTTTTAGTAAATTTTCCTCATTTTAATAAATCATTCCCTTGTTTTAGTAAATCGTTTCCTAATTTTATTAAATCGTTCCCTCGTTTTAGTAAATTTTCCTCATTTTAATAAATCGTTCCCTTGTTTTAGTAAATCGTTTCCTAATTTTATTAAATCGTTCCCTCGTTTTAGTAAATTTTCCTCATTTTAATAAATCATTCCCTTGTTTTAGTAAATCGTTTCCTAATTTTATTAAATCGTTCCCTCGTTTTAGTACATTTTCCTAATTTGAATAAATCGTTCCCTTGTTTTAGTAAATCGTTTCCTAATTTTAGTAAATCGATCCCTCGTTTCAGTAAATTTTCCTAATTTTTATAAATCGTTCCCTTGTTTTAGTACATTTTCCTAGTTTTAATAAATCGTTCCCTCGTTTTAGTAAATTGTTTCCTAATTTTAGTAAATCGTTCCCTTGTTTTAGTAAATCGTTTCCTGATTTTAGTAAATTGTTCCCTTGTTTTAGTAATGCCGAGTTCACACTGCATGATTTTAGCACGAGTTCTGACTGAAAAACACATTGGCGATGACCTACAGCCAATGAGAGAGCACGATACACGGCAGTGGGTAGTTTGGGGAGGAGTTAAATGAAACGTAGTTTGCGGACCAGTGTTGCCAAATGCACGATTGCCACCGGTTGTTTTTCATGTCAGCAGGTTGAAGCAACCCCAATAACGTGATATTTAGGCCCTGGAATGTGAATTGTACCAGGAGAACCCCGCCAAAAAAATTTGTATTTTACCCCCAAACACGATTTTTACTGGGGGACCCCTTCGAAAGCAATTGGGCTATTTTCAGGCTAGTTTTGAGTAGTAATTGGGCGGGTTTTGTAGCGAAAACCTGGCAACCCTGCCCCAGACAGAGCTGTCGGCAATTCTTCCTATTGTAAAGTCATGCAGTGTGTAACCTCCTGTCGCCGATCCATCGTGCAGTGTGAACACAGCAGCAACTGAATGCTACCCCAGATAGTCTTCAGTGTGAAACCAACAGTGATGCGACGTCTTTGAAAACCATGCAGTGTGAACTCGGCATAAATCGTTTCCTAATTTTAGTAAATTGTTCCCTTAATTTAGTAAATCATTCCCTAATTTTAGTAAATCATTCCCTTGTTTTAGAGTAATAAAAGTAACTAGTAAGTAGTAGTAAATTCAAAGTAATAAAACAAGGGAACAAACTAGTACAATGTGCCCATGATTTACTAAAACGAGGAAACAGATTATTGCGTTAATATTCATTCAGTCCTGTCGTTCCCGTTCAGACTGAGTTCAGATTGACGCCGGTTCTGTAACTCTCAGTTCTGCTGAACCCTGGCCTGTATATTCTGTCTGTTTCAGACTCTGAGACAGTGGATCGCTGTGGAGAGCGACTCCAGCGATGTTACGAAGCGATCCGACCTACACAGAATGATGGACATGACGGCAGAGAAACTCAGACTCGTTGGAGGAAGCGTGGAGATGGTGGACGTCGGGACGCAGGCGGTCAGATAATGAGCTTTTCTTACTAGCTGTAACCTTTGATTAGAACAGCTTCACTATTAAACTACTGACATCGAACAATATTAACCGTGGTGTCCGTCTCTCGTACAGCTGCCCAATGGAAGCAGCATCGCTCTGCCCAAAGTGGTCACAGCTCGGTTCGGTGAAGATCCCAGCAAACGCACCGTCTGTGTTTACGGTCACGTGGATGTCCAGCCGGCCAAGAAAGAGGACGGATGGGCAACAGACCCTTACGAGCTCACAGATATCGACGGTAACCCTGAACCTGTCCCATTGCAGTATTATGAGATACTAAAATAGTTTTGTTAATATTTTAATTTAACTTTCTTTTTATATTTTCCGTTTTCACTTTCATTTTTAGTCATTTTGTTGAGTTTTTGTTACTTATTAGCTTTTTTGTCTACATGCAATATGAAACTAAATATGTCTATACAGTTTTTAATTAATTTTTATCTTTTATATTTCATGTACTTTATTATATTTTATATTATATTTTTTATCTTTTTAGTTATTTTAGTACTCCAAGTCAAATTTAATATATTTTTATTAGTAGTATTTTTATTTTATTATATTTGATTTATATTTTTACATTTTTTATTTCAGTTAACATTTATTTAATTTCAAGTAACACATTTTTTATGGCTTTATGTTTTGTTATTTTAGTGCCGAATATTAAACTAAATGAAAAGGAGAAATGGTGTCCTTATGACTAGCTGAAATATAACATGTTTAATTTTTTAATAATTTATTTCACTTAAAGTTTCATTTTGTTTCAAGTAACAAAAATGTTTGTTATTTTAGTGCTAAACGTTAAAATTTGAAAATGAGAAGTGTTGCATTGACGACTAGCTGAAATAAATAAGTTACATTTTTTAAATATATTATTTTATTTCAGTTAATGTTTATTTTATTTTTATGAATTTATTTAATGCTTTTAGTTTTGCCTGTAACTTAGTTCCTTTATTTGCATGTTTTTAGCTTAGACTTTGTCTATTAATTTTCAAAACTGAAATATCATAAACAATCACTTTCAATTTTGCCACAAGTCTGTCAGTAACAGCAGATGTTTGCCCAAAGAGCTTTTTACCCAGCAGTGAAAAACTGTCTAACAGTTGAGTTTCTGTCCTGTAGGAAAATCAGATGATAATATGAGTATTTTATTTGTAGGCAATCTCTATGGAAGAGGAGCATCTGATAATAAAGCGCCGGTGTTGGCCTGGATCCATACAGTGGAGGTCTACAAAGCCCTGAACATCGTAAGACATGACGAAATCAAAAGAAATGCAACGGGTTTCATACTGAGTTTCTGTTCAGGGTTTGCCTGTGTTTCCTACAGGATCTGCCGGTGAACGTTAAATTCATCATTGAGGGAATGGAGGAGACCGGCTCTAACGGCCTGGACGACATGATTGTGGCTCAGAAAGACTCGTTCTTCTCAGATGTGGATTATATCATCATCTCTGACTGCGTTTGGCTCAGCAGACGTCCGGCGCTGACGTACGGAACCAGAGGGAACTGCTACTTCTTCGCCAAGGTCCAGAGATCAAACCATTCAGATGCATTTAGTTTTATTACAGCAAACGTTATGTTATACATGTGCATGAGCCTTGTATTATGGTAAAAATCTGGGTGAGATCGTTATGTTGCAGGTCAGATGGACCCTAATTAGATTCTTTACAATTCGACAAAAATCACACGATGAATTATTTTTCAAAAAACAGGTAAAATCAATAAACCAGTTTTATAAATAAAACATTACAAAAAATAAATAAAAAAATAAAATACATATGATTTTTAAAAATGGATTTAATGGATTTAAAAAAAAAACAATTATGTATATTATTTGTTATTTTGTAACTTTTTTTTTTCTTTTTCATTTTAACAAGAAGTGTGGAAAAGCATTGATTCTGTGTGATTTCCTGAAGCACAATGCCAAGACCATGGGTTCGATTCAAGGTAACTATAGTTAACTAAAACTAAAGAAATTGAAACTAAATTTAAAACAAACAATAATTAATAAGTAAATAAATAAATTTCATTACCTGAAATAAAATACAAAACATGTGCCTGAAATAAAAATTATTAAATTATTTTAATTAAGTATAATATGATGTACTAAAATAAACAAAAATGAAATAAAATAATATAATATAAATTAATAAAAACTACACTAGATATATATACTGTACATACTACGAAAAAAAAAATATATATATACAACAAAATTCTTAAAACTTATTAAAATAAAATTAAAATAGAAAAAAAATGATTCAAAACATTTTTAAAAAACTGTAATATTAATTCAGTTATACTAAAATACTGCAACACTGGTTCGATTTCCAGTGAAATTAACATGAATGAATGGATAAAAATGAACACAATCAATGCTGTGTAAATTTCATTGGATAAAAGCATCTGCTAAATGCATAAATGTAAATGTAATAACTCTCAGAGTTTAGCTGGGAAACTGGCATGACAAAATACATACAAATTGGTTCAGTTCAGCTGCCTTTAACCATGAAATATGCGGGTCAGATTGACAGGTTAACAATTACTTCCGACAACTCAAAACTCAATGTGGGTTAAACTGACTTGCAACATAATGCACGAAGCTTGTGGAGTGTCAAGAGAGTTGTTAAGAGTGTAACCCGTGTAATTCACTTCATGATCTGAGAAGTGCTTTTGGGTTTAGATGAGCAGCAGTGCTCTTCACACACCGTGTTTCTCTCGTGATGACGCAGGTCGAGGGACCCAAGAAGGATTTGCACTCTGGGGTTTATGGAGGAACAGTAATGGAGCCGATGACGGACCTGATCGGCATCTTAGGTGCGGACCTTCTGCGTCAATTAATAAAGTTACACATGGGTTCATAGACAGCAAAAATGTCCATGTCCAAAAACTGTCCTAAAAATGTGAAGCTTGGGAGTACAGACTTACGTTTGGTCTCATTTTAAAGAAGACCCTTGACAGATTATTGTTGATTATTTAAACCAAGAAAGTTATAGAGGTTTAAGTTTATGAAAATGATTTATGAGCAATTTTTATATAAAATATATATTTTCTAAAGCATGTTGAACACAAAAATTGCTAAAAAGTTGTGTTCCAAATTTGAGGTTGATATCTTTAAAAATGAGCTTTTAGTAAGACTTTGTTTGGGTGCAGCACCAAACTTTTCCCATTGGATTCCAGCAAAGCTCCGCTGGTGAACACAGTGGTGTACAGTATAATTTCTCTCTCTCAAACATTACAGGTGCACACACACGATTTTTTTAGGACACACTGGCTCTATAATACAGTAAAAGCAGAAAACAGGACAAATGTGAGTATTTGCTTTATAGGCCGAACCTGAGAAAATGGCACCATCTGGTAAAATTTTTACAAATTTTAATTTTGAAGCCTTGCCAACAGAATGAAAGCCTATGAACAAAGACTGCATCATTTTATAGTTAAACAGCCCTGGGATTAAAAACTGCTGTTTTAATGGGTTTCAATAGAGCCTTTCGCACCGGGGGAACTTTTCGTAGTACCAGAACTAATTGTGGAACTACCCACTTTTTCTGCCAGTTGTCGTTGGAGATTCTTAGTCCTGCTTTCCGTTCTTTCAATCGCTTTACGTATACGTCGACTTTCCATGTCCATTGTTGTGAAACCCGCGAGACACAACAAAAACAGCTCTGATCACAGCGTCCTCCATCCTCCTGTTGATAATGTTGTTCTTTGTTTGGTACTGGGAAATAGTTCCCGCAAAATCGTCCCAGTACTTTAGTACTGTACATTTAGTTCTGGAACTAAAGCGGTGCGAAAGGCCCCAATGAGGACATTTTTGTTCTTAAAGGAACTATTTTTTGTACCTAGTGTAAAATAGATTTATTAAAGGAAATTAAGGTGAAATATTAAAATTACAATAAAAATACACACTTGTGCCAAAATGTATACAGTTGGCATTAACACAGGCAAAACTATCAAAAAAAAAAAAAACCTGAAAAAGACAAAAATGTCCATAAGGACAGGGGTTAAACCGGTCGACTCTTTACTGTTCCAGATGTCATATGAAAAGCATTAGTTTTGTTCCTCAGACAAACTCATCAGCCCCAGCGGGAAGATCCTGATCCCCGGCGTTAGAGAAGCGGTCGCGCATCTGTCTGACGAGGAGTGGAAGATGTACCAAGACATCGAGTTTGACCTGGAGAGCTACAAGAGCGAGATCGGCCTGAGCCAACTCATGTACAGCAACAAGGCAAGAAACACAACTTAAAGGGGTCATATGATGCAATTTCAATTTTTAGAGGAGAAACAATAATGTACAGTATGTGGAAAATAATGTGTTTTTTACTTTAAACCGCATAAACACATTTCATTACACCAAATACACAAAATAATGTTCTTTTTAGCAGCATCATATGACCCCTTTAATAAACAGTTCTGGAGTCATACATTGTAAAAAAAAATATCTGTAAAATAACAGAAAAAGTTCTGGCAGCTCATTACACAAGACATTATCCATTAATTTTACGTACATTTCTGTTAACTCTAAAACACAATGCAATGAAGTATGAAATTAAAAATACTGGTAAAACACCTATAAAAATAAATACGGAAAAATCCCTTCAAATTATACAGCCCTATTTTTACAGATTTGTTTTAGAGTGTACGAGAGAGGAAAACCTGCTTTATATTATTTAGAAATTTATGGTAATTCATGTATTTTCTTAATTCTTCACTCCCATCAGGCTGACATGCTTTTATTTTATCTGAAGTTAAAAAAAATGTTTTTCTGTTTTAGTTTTAGTTATTTTAGGACTGAATGTTAAACTAGACGAAAATGAGAAATGCTGCTGAGCTAGCTGAAATAAGACAAGTTGTTTTATATTTAATTTTTTATTCAGTTCATTTATACATTTTTTTATGGTTTAGTTTGTTATTTTAGTAAAGTCGAGTCGAGTCTAGCTTTATTTAGTACTAAGCATTAAAGTAAATGACTAGCTGACGTAAAATAAGATTAACTTTGTTATATTTTATTTCAATTAAAGTTTTTTTTCTTTATGGTTTCAGTTTATTTTACTGTAAAAGTTAATCTAAACAAAAATGAGAAATGTAGCTTTGACAATTAGCTGAAATAAAATGTTTAATTTTTTTTTATTTATTTTATTTTAATTTTTTTTATTTGAAGTAACCAAAATGTTTTTTAAGGCTTTTGTTTTAGTTATTTAGTGCTAAATGTTAAACTAAACAAAACTGATAAATGTTGCCTTGATGACTATAGCTCAAAATAAAATAAATTTACGTTTGTTTAATTATTTATTTTATCTCAGTTAATGTTTATTTTATTTCAAGTAACAAAAATGTTTTTTATGGTTTTAGTTTTAGTTGTTTTAATACTTAACGATAACTAAATGACTTTTCAGTTAAAGTTTTTTCTTCAAATAATAATTTTTTTTTATGGTTATAGTTTGTTATTTTAGTACTAAAAGTTAAACTAAACAAAAATGAGAAATGCTGTCTTGTCAACAGCAATGCTAACCCTGGAATAACATATAAAACTACCAAATTTTGCTTTATCGCAAAGTTTAATCGCAACATTATTACTGTACATTTCTACCATAGCCACCACTAATAACCTACTCCTAAATACAATGTAGAAATGTAATATTTTCTGTAAAGCTGCTTTGCAACGATTGGTATTGTGAAAAGTGCTATACAAATAAACTTGAATTGAATTGAATGAAATGAAATAAAATAAAATAAGTAAAAAAAATATTTTTTATATTTGATTTTATTTCAATTAAAGTTTATTTTATTTCAAGTAACATCTTTTATGGTTTTAATATTAGTTAATTATAACTCTGTCTGTAACTTATTTGCTTCAATTGCAAGTATTTAGTTTAGACTTTGGTTTAAATGTCTTTTTATCGCCAAAACTGAAATAACATGAACATTTCTCAGACGTGTTAATTTTTTCCACAAGTACTCTTAAAAATAAAGGTGCTTAAAAGGTTCTTCACAGCGATGCCACAGAAGAACCATTTCTGGTTCCACAAAGAAGCATTCAGTCAAAGAACATCTCTTTCTTAGCTTTTTAGAATCTGAAGAACCTTCTTTCGCCACAAAGAAGATTTAGTGAAACAGAAAGGTTCTTCAGATGTTAAAGGTTCTTTATGGAATCATTTAGACAAAAAAGGTTGTTCTATGACATCGTGAAGCACCTTTATTTTTAACAGCAGATATTAGTCTAAAAAGCTCTTTGCCAGCAATAGTATAGCAAGTACAGTAAAAATGCAAGGAAAAAGATGCCAGTTTTTAAGGAATAGTTCCTCACTTATTCATCATTTAAGCTTTATGCAAGGAAACCCATGGAAATACATGTTTTTCACCTTCTTGGCTCCATCAGGTGGATCTTCTCGCCCATCGCTGGCGTCACCCGACCGTGTCGATCCACGGCATCGAGGGCGCTTTCTCCTCGCCAGGCACCAAGACGGTCATCCCGGCCAAAGTCATCGCCAAGTTCTCCATCCGCCAGGTTCCTAACATGGATCCAGCCGTGGTGGAAAAACAGGTGAAGCTCATTTTAATGTGTAGAAATTAGGGATGGGCGATATATTATCATTTGCGATATACCGGTAAAAATTCTCCCCACGATAAGAATTGGTCATCCCGCGATAATAACGATAAAGTCTAGTTGTTGACATATTTTTGTGTGCGACAGTGTGGAGCGACATCACGGAAGGCGGACGTGAAATTGAGTAGGAATACAGTAGTCAGCATTTGAAGTGGATCACAAAAGTTCATCAAAGTTGTCCTAAGACAAGAACGCATATTAGTTTTTAGGACAACTTTGATGAAAGATTTTGATCCACTTCAAATGTTGACTACGGTATATCTCTAAATGAGGAGCTCCTTCTACAATCTGGAACTGGTTTGGTTAGGGCTGTACAGTGCACAAAAAATCAGGCGATGAATAAATATACTACAGTAGCATGTGTGCGATACAGTTTTGCTTGTGTATGAGCCTGTTTACAAACAAAGATATCATTTATTGACATGCTTTTTCTCCAAATTAACTTCATAACATGTGTTTGAAATAACTTCTTTTGTGACCAGACGTGGTTTCATATTACAGAATGATAGTATTATATACAGTGATAAAGGCTATGTCAATTAGCATTGCATTATAAATATACTTTCCATATAAAAAATACCCAAGATTGCTTGAAGAACACAGATAAACCATATATTTTGTGCGATCGTATGTTTATTGTCTTCTTGTTTCATCAGTTAAAATTTCTCTATCTCCGTTTAGTGTTTTATTCAGCGATAACTGGACGCCTTTGTCCATATTACTGATTTCATGGAGTGTCGTCAGTGCTATAACTTCTGTGATGCATGTGGAGTTTCTGCGCAAGAGCGCCCTTATGCTTCTGCTATGGATATGTGGAGTTTCTGTGCAAGAACTGGAATGGTTCCAGTATGAATTAAACAGTCTTTACATTACCTGTTTACTCATTAATGCTCACAACACCCTATTTTGGGTAAAATTAGGAAAGATAATACTTTTCTCTAAAGAAACAGGATTCCCTGAATTATCGTCATTGATATCGTTATCGCAATAAATACCAGAAATACCGTGATATATTTTAAAGTCCATATCGCCTATCCCTGGTAGAAATGACTGCTCACGTTATAACCGGTGCTTTTTAACCCTTAGGTGACTGATTATTTACACTCTGTGTTTGCGAAACGCAAGAGTCCCAACAAACTCAACGTCACGATGGTCATCGGAGCCAAACCTTGGCTGGCCGATCCCAAACATCCGCTGTATGAAGCCGGAAAAGCAGCGGTCAAGAGAGGTCCACACACTTCACTTCTGCTCCGAATCCCAGTCTCACACGTTTTTCTCTATTAAAGGGGTCATATGATGAGACAGGGTCACATCACAGTAGAGTCAGCTGTCTTAACCGCGGCTTGTGCACTGCAAACACATACCAGCTTTATCACTGTGTCTGTCACGCCACTCTGTTCCTCTTTCGGGCTCTGTCTTTACATTTATTTTGAAAGATGAAGCTCGCGATTATGGTAAGGGGCGTTACATTTCCGACGAGTGCTTGCGGTGTTCGGCCAATCACAATGCACTGGGTCAGCTGGCCAATCAGAGCAGACTGCGCTTGTCGAAAGGAGGGACTTTGTAGAAAACGAAGCGTTTGAGAGAGGCGGGGCATAGAGGACCTACAATAATGTACAGTATTTGAAAAATAATGTGTTTTTTGAACATTAAAGCATGTCAACATATTCTGTTACACCAAATACACAAAATAATGATCTTTAAAAAAGCATCATATGGCCCCTTTAAGTTCTTTAATTCTTGTCTTTTGTTCTGATTTTTTAAGCAATTTAGAACTTGTTTAATAATCTTTTTTCTTTTAAACAAACCAAGTTCCATATCGAGAAAAAATGCATGGGAAAACCCCCTTCTGGACCGGCAAAAATACCATTTTTATTAATATTTTGAATGAGTTTTTTGTCATTTTATTGCATTTTTTTGTCATTTTTATTAGTTTTTTTATTCCATTTAGTTTTTTTCATTAATGTTTATTTATTAGTTATAGTTTATTTAGTTTAGTTATTTTAGCACTAGATGTTAAACTAAACAAAAATGAGAAATGTTTTCTAGAACAATGTTTCTGGAATAAACTATATTTTTATGTACGTCTACATTAATTTTATAAATTTGTATTGTAGTTTCAGTTGTTTTAGTACATCAAGTTAATTGGGAAAATAAAATAAATTAAAATGAGAAATTGGCAACTAGCTGCAACAATAAATAGTAAATAATATTAATACAATTATTTCAGTTAATGTTTATTTTATTTCAAGTAATAAAAATGCTTTTAATGGTTTAAAGTTTTAGTTAACTATAATAATCTTAAAAATATTAATAATAAACTTTTTCACTTAAGATTTTCATATAAAGTGACAAAGTACAAAAGTGCACAAACAAAAAAGTGACATTTCAAGTAAAAAAAAAGTATTAAAAAAGTGACATTTCAAGTAAAAAAAAAAAGTATGAAAAAAGTGACATTTCAAGTAAAAAAGTACAAAAGTGCACAAACTAAAAAGTGACATTTCAAGTAAAAAAGTACAAAAGTGCACAAACAAAAAAGTGGCATTTCAAATAAAAAAGTACAAAAGTGCACAAATAAAAAAGTGACATTTCAAGTAAAAAAGTACAAAAGTGCACAAACAAAAAAGTGACATTTCAAGTAAAAAAAAATATTACAAAAGTGACATTTCAAGTAAAAAAGTACAAAAGCGCACAAACAAAAAAGTGACATTTCAAGTAAAAAAGTAAAAAAGTGCACAAACAAAAAAGTGACATTTCAAGTAAAAAAAAATATTACAAAAGTGACATTTCAAGTAAAAAAGTACAAAAGTGCACAAACAAAAAAGTGAAATTTCAAGTAAAAAAAGTACAAAAGTGCACAAAAAATACAAGTAAAAGAAAGGTTACTTGAAATAAACATTAACTAAAATAAAATAAATTATAAGTTTTATTTTGAAATTACTTATTTCAGCTAGTTGCCAAAATGTTGTTCCTCAATGGCAAGGCCATGAAATTCTAAAGTAAAAAATGTTGTTTCTCAATGGATCTTATGCTTTGAGCTTGTGTGGATTCTAGCTTTTTGTTTTCTGCTTTGAAAAATACTTCTGTAAGCAGGATTCATAAGAGCAGTAGTGCATCTGAATAAGACGTAGAGCATCACCTGTGTCTCGTAGTGTTTGCTGTGGAGCCGGACCTGATCCGTGAGGGAGGCACGATTCCCATCGCCAGAACCTTCCAGGACGTCACAGGCAAGAGCATCATCATGCTGCCCATCGGAGGCTTCGACGACGGCCTGCATTCACAGAACGAGAAGATCAGCAGGTCCCTGGAGCTTCTGAGTCTGTTGGAGAGCTTCTCTTCATGCACATTCATTCACTGCTTCATGTCTTATTTTTCAGATACAACTACATGGAGGGAACCAAGCTGTTCATCGCCTACCTACATGAAGTGTCTCAGATCAAGAAGTACTGATGTGAAGATCTTCTGCTGTTCTCCGGAACAAACACATCTCTCCATTACTACTAACAAATATATTTCTCTGTGCTGATGCATATTTTGACAGATTAATGATGCTGGAACAAATTAAACAAGTGTTTTGCAATGCATGCGCAGTGGTTTTATTTGCATTAACTTATGAGGCTGCATTTATTCACTTGGTTATGTCTAGTGACTTGTATTATGTAATTGTGCGTTCTGCTAAAACAGGAAATGCCTTGAGAACGTTTTAAGGTTGCCAGATATTCCATCATAGTCATAAAGGTTCAAATCATATTCTCATAAAAACATTATCTTTATTGTAATCGGTGTGAATTAAATCATTTGAAGTGCACGGTTTGACACGTTTTTAAAATAATGCAATTCAACATTTTTTTATTATTTATGCTGCGTTGCAAGGTGAATATAACACAGCATGATTACATACATGTAATTAAATAATGTATATAAAATTAATAAGTATAATAATATACACTACCAGTTCAAAAGTAACAGTAATGTTTATTAAAGAAGTCTCTTCTGCTCACCAAGCCTGCATTTATTTGATCCAAAATACAGCAAAACAGTAATATTGTGAAATATTTTTACTGTTTAAAATAACTATTCTATTTTAATATATTTTAAAATGTCATTTATTCCTGTGATTTCAAAGCTGCATCATTACTCCAGTCACATGGTCCTTTAGAAATCACTCTAATATGCTGATTTGCTGCTCAATAAACATTTATTATTATTATTAAGTAAAAAAAAAAAGTATGAAAAAAGTGACATTTCAAGTAAAAAAAAAAAGTATGAAAAAAGTGACATTTCAAGTAAAAAAAAAAAGTATGAAAAAAGTGACATTTCAAGTAAAAAAAAAAAGTATGAAAAAAGTGACATTTCAAGTAAAAAAAAAAAGTATGAAAAAAGTGACATTTCAAGTAAAAAAAAAAAGTATGAAAAAAGTGACATTTCAAGTAAAAAAAAAAAGTATGAAAAAAGTGACATTTCAAGTAAAAAAAAAAAGTATGAAAAAAGTGACATTTCAAGTAAAAAAAAAAAGTATGAAAAAAGTGACATTTCAAGTAAAAAAAAAAAGTATGAAAAAAGTGACATTTCAAGTAAAAAAGTACAAAAGTGCACAAACAAAAAAGTGACATTTCAAGTAAAAAAGTACAAAAGTGCACAAACAAAAAAGTGACATTTCAAGTAAAAAAGTACAAAAGTGCACAAACAAAAAAGTGACATTTCAAGTAAAAAAGTACAAAAGTGCACAAACAAAAAAGTGACATTTCAAGTAAAAAAGTACAAAAGTGCACAAACAAAAAAGTGACATTTCAAGTAAAAAAGTACAAAAGTGCACAAACAAAAAAGTGACATTTCAAGTAAAAAAGTACAAAAGTGCACAAACAAAAAAGTGACATTTCAAGTAAAAAAGTACAAAAGTGCACAAACAAAAAAGTGACATTTCAAGTAAAAAAAAAGTATTAAAAAAGTGACATTTCAAGTAAAAAAAAAAAGTATGAAAAAAGTGACATTTCAAGTAAAAAAGTACAAAAGTGCACAAACAAAAAAGTGACATTTCAAGTAAAAAAGTACAAAAGTGCACAAACTAAAAAGTGACATTTCAAGTAAAAAAGTACAAAAGTGCACAAACTAAAAAGTGACATTTCAAGTAAAAAAGTACAAAAGTGCACAAACTAAAAAGTGACATTTCAAGTAAAAAAGTACAAAAGTGCACAAACTAAAAAGTGACATTTCAAGTAAAAAAGTACAAAAGTGCACAAACAAAAAAGTGACATTTCAAGTAAAAAAAAAGTATTAAAAAAGTGACATTTCAAGTAAAAAAAAAAAGTATGAAAAAAGTGACATTTCAAGTAAAAAAGTACAAAAGTGCACAAACAAAAAAGTGACATTTCAAGTAAAAAAAAAGTATTAAAAAAGTGACATTTCAAGTAAAAAAAAAAAGTATGAAAAAAGTGACATTTCAAGTAAAAAAGTACAAAAGTGCACAAACTAAAAAGTGACATTTCAAGTAAAAAAGTACAAAAGTGCACAAACAAAAAAGTGACATTTCAAGTAAAAAAAAAGTATTAAAAAAGTGACATTTCAAGTAAAAAAAAAAAGTATGAAAAAAGTGACATTTCAAGTAAAAAAGTACAAAAGTGCACAAACAAAAAAGTGACATTTCAAGTAAAAAAAAAGTATTAAAAAAGTGACATTTCAAGTAAAAAAAAAAAGTATGAAAAAAGTGACATTTCAAGTAAAAAAGTACAAAAGTGCACAAACAAAAAAGTGACATTTCAAGTAAAAAAAAAGTATTAAAAAAGTGACATTTCAAGTAAAAAAAAAAAGTATGAAAAAAGTGACATTTCAAGTAAAAAAGTACAAAAGCGCACAAACAAAAAAGTGACATTTCAAGTAAAAAAGTACAAAAGCGCACAAACAAAAAAGTGACATTTCAAGTAAAAAAGTACAAAAGCGCACAAACAAAAAAGTGACATTTCAAGTAAAAAAGTACAAAAGCGCACAAACAAAAAAGTGACATTTCAAGTAAAAAAGTACAAAAGTGCACAAACAAAAAAGTGAAATTTCAAGTAAAAAAAGTACAAAAGTGCACAAAAAATACAAGTAAAAGAAAGGTTACTTGAAATAAACATTAACTAAAATAAAATAAATTATAAGTTTTATTTTGAAATTACTTATTTCAGCTAGTTGCCAAAATGTTGTTCCTCAATGGCAAGGCCATGAAATTCTAAAGTAAAAAATGTTGTTTCTCAATGGATCTTATGCTTTGAGCTTGTGTGGATTCTAGCTTTTTGTTTTCTGCTTTGAAAAATACTTCTGTAAGCAGGATTCATAAGAGCAGTAGTGCATCTGAATAAGACGTAGAGCATCACCTGTGTCTCGTAGTGTTTGCTGTGGAGCCGGACCTGATCCGTGAGGGAGGCACGATTCCCATCGCCAGAACCTTCCAGGACGTCACAGGCAAGAGCATCATCATGCTGCCCATCGGAGGCTTCGACGACGGCCTGCATTCACAGAACGAGAAGATCAGCAGGTCCCTGGAGCTTCTGAGTCTGTTGGAGAGCTTCTCTTCATGCACATTCATTCACTGCTTCATGTCTTATTTTTCAGATACAACTACATGGAGGGAACCAAGCTGTTCATCGCCTACCTACATGAAGTGTCTCAGATCAAGAAGTACTGATGTGAAGATCTTCTGCTGTTCTCCGGAACAAACACATCTCTCCATTACTACTAACAAATATATTTCTCTGTGCTGATGCATATTTTGACAGATTAATGATGCTGGAACAAATTAAACAAGTGTTTTGCAATGCATGCGCAGTGGTTTTATTTGCATTAACTTATGAGGCTGCATTTATTCACTTGGTTATGTCTAGTGACTTGTATTATGTAATTGTGCGTTCTGCTAAAACAGGAAATGCCTTGAGAACGTTTTAAGGTTGCCAGATATTCCATCATAGTCATAAAGGTTCAAATCATATTCTCATAAAAACATTATCTTTATTGTAATCGGTGTGAATTAAATCGCACGGTTTGCACGGTTTGACACGTTTTTAAAATAATGCAATTCAACATTTTTTTATTATTTATGCTGCGGAATATAACAACAATGGACAGAATTTAAAATCTGAGACTTCGTTTCATATTAAAAGTACCAAAGCACAATGCTTATTGCGATATATTGGATGGGAGGCAGGGGCATGGCCATCATTTCAGAAGTGAGGGGGACAGAAATGTTATATATATATAACATTTCTGTAATCTATATAAACTACCAGTCAACAGTTTTTGAACAGTAAGATTTTTTATGTTTTATAAAGAACTGCTCACCGCTCACCAAGCCTGCATTTATTTGATCCAAAATACAGCAAAACAGTAATATTGTGAAATATGTTTAAAATCTCAATAAACATTTATTATTATTATTATTATTATTATGTTGAAAACAGCCGAGTAGAATTTTTGCAGGTTTCTTTGATGAATAGAAAGTTCAGAAGAACAGCATTTATCTGAAATAGAAATCTTTTGTAACATTGTAAATGTCTTTATCATCACTTTTGATCAATTTAAAGCATCCTTGCTAAATAAAAGTATTAATTTCTATACCCTAAAAAAAAAATACAAATACAAAATTATACTGACTCCAAGCTTTTGAATGATATAGTGTATAATGTCATAAAACTTTTTATCTCAGATAAATGCTGATCTTTAGATCTTTCTATTCATTCAAGAATCCTGAAAAATGTACTCAACTGTTTTAAATATTGATAATAATAATAATCATAAGCAGAAATGTTTCTCGAGCAGCAAATCAGCATATTAGAATGATTTCTGAAGATCACGTGACACTGAAGACTGGAGTAATGATGCTGAAAATACAGCCTTGATCACAGGAATACATTACATTTTGAAATATATTCGAATTAATAGAAAGCAGCTATTTTAAACAGTAAAAATATTTCACAATATTACCGCTTTGCTGTATTTTGGAACAACTAAATGCAGGCTTGGTGAGCACAAGAGAAGTGTTTAAAAATCATAAAAAATCTTACTGTTCAAAAACTTTTGACTGGTAGTGTACATAAAACGAATAAATATAATAAACATAAAATCGAAAGTGTCCGGATGTTGTTCCGCTAAAGACGAAGGGTCTGGCAACCCGCGCTGTCAGCGCTCAGTCGAGAAGCTGCTTAGTAATGTGGCTTCAAAACCTCACCAATGCTTCATCACAACTAGTCCTTTATTAGCTGTAGACATTGCTCAGCGGATAGTTAAAGCATTGACATCGATTACTGAAAGCACAGTTGGGTTTTCAGCCTAAATATCGCGTTATCGAGCTGCGCAGAGAGAAGGCCAGACAGACTCTGAGGTAAGACGATATTACTCACACTTCACTGATATGCGAGGCTGATATGTGTTTATTTTTAAACAAATCTTGCTTTAAACAATCTGCAGTAAGCAGTAAGTTGCTGACTGCTGTCAGAAGTGTCTGGTTTTGTGTGAATGTGGAGTTGTGAGGTGTCGCTAGTCGGCTAATGCTAATTGTTTATGTTTTGGTGATCGCGTCAAACTAGCTGACAGTCAGATTAATCACATTTTAACTGTAAACTCACTTAATAAGGCCGATTATAAAGATATAAGGTGAACTACACAGTAAAAGAGCATACTGTGTAACTATATCACTATATGCATATAATCAGGTTAAACATTTTTTTTCTGAATTAATTTTTATCACTCCATAAATCAGAAAATACTGTCAACAGAGAGAAAACAAACACATTTTCACCATGTTTTTAGGAGTAAAATGTCATATAAATCAGTGTGAATGAAATCTGAACAAACCTTCAGAATATAGAGAGGAATAAATCTGTAAAGTTTGCTGTTTGTAAGAGAGAAACTCTTTAAAGATACAGATTGGAATTGAAATCTACAGACGCAAATAGATAAAGTGCAATAAAATAAACCCTTAAATGTGTATTTTACATGTTTTTTTTCCAGTAGTCTGAAAGAAGAGATGGCATAGAAGCAAAAAATATCACTTTATAAATCAGAATATACTGTCAACTGCCAGGAAAAACTACATTTAAATACATATGCATTGACAATAATTAAGAAAAGCAATAGAAAGACAGTTTAAAGTAATCAAGTGCTAACTAACTTCAACTTTTTCTCCAAACCAACTCTACCTGCTGTTGTCATCTGTTCAGATTAGGGTTGCAAATGGGTGGAAAATTTCCGGAAACTTTCCCAAAATCCCTGGAAGATTCCAGAATATCCTGGAAAGTTTCTGGAATGTTTCCAAAATGTACTGGAACCCTAGTTCAGATGTTGTTCTGCTTGCGTTCAGTGTTCCAGAAGCTCGGCCTCTCCGAGAGGCTTGCATTGCACAGATGATCTCAGATCTTGGGCTCCCTGATGACGTGCTGTGAGACCATGTCCCTGCGGAACGTCACGAGTGATCTCCTGCGCCGCCAGATCCGGGTGAGCAGTGTGGGCAGCTTTCATAAACGTCTATATTTACTATAGTCGTCAAAGAGTTCAGACACGGAATATCTTGTACAATGTAAATGCCTCGTTCATTCAAATGTAGGGCTGCCCTCGACTAAAGATTTTTCTGGTCGACAAGTAGTCGTTCATTTGAAGCATTAGTCGACTAATCGCATGTTTATTAATAAACCATATGTGACCCTGGAGCACAAAACCAGTCTTAAAGGCACAATATGTAATTTTCGCCACTAGAGGGCGCGTATTCAAAACAAAGAGACAAAGGCGTAGTTTGATGACGCTGTGACTGAGTGTGGAATCATGGGAGTTGTGGTCTTCATCCCCACAGCCGACGCAATCCGACGGGACTCGGGCAGAAATCTTGTTCATGGATGAGCTAATGATTTATTAACGTAGTAGAATGAAGCAGGGTGAGGCTGAAAGCCGTCGAAGCGAAACGAGGCGCTGAACGAGCGTGACACACGGCTGGAAAGCAGCGGAGCTTTTATTATGCCACAGTCGAGCGCTCCCGCTGCTTCCGGTCGTGCGTATGTGGGGTAAAGCAGCGGAGCTTTTATTATGCCACAGTCGACCGCTTCCGCTGCTTCCGGTCGTGCGTATGTGGGGTAAAGCAGCGGAGCTTTTATTATGCCACAGTCGACCGCTTCCGCTGCTTCCGGTCGTGCGTATGTGGGGTAAAGCAGCGGAGCTTTTATTATGCCACAGTCGACCGCTTCCGCTGCTTCCGGTCGTGCATATGTGGGGTAAAGCAGCGCGGTTATAATGCTACTCTGTGCGGTCGTCACCGGTCTATTAAAACATATTAAAGCGTCTTTGGTGTTTCCATATTTTCTACAAAACAAAACCGGAAATCGAGGGGTTATGACGTCATTGGCAGGCGACACAATGACACTATGGACACCGGTGCGTGTCACTAGTTAAAATTGCTTATTTCTCTGGATTTAAACATTCTTCGAAACATTTGGGATAATGTAAGTACACAAGTCAGCAAAATATATAACACTGCTCTAGTGGTTTTTGGATATTTTAATAAAAAAATCTTACATATTGTGCCTTTAAGTCGCTGGGGTATATTTGTGGCACTAGCCAACAATACATTGTATGGGTCAAAATTATTGATTTTTCTTTTATGCCAAAAATCATTAGGATATTAAGTAAAGATCATGTTCCATGAAGATATTATATAAATCATAATAATGCACCTTTAAATTGCCTACATTGCCTAATAAGCGCTCAAGCGCACACATAAAGCTTGCCTCAGCACACCGGCAGAAGTAATGATGATGTATGTGTCAGGTAAAAGCAGTAAGGAGGCTGCATTAACAATTTAATAATTCATTGATAAACTAGTGCTTTTTGTTTTCATCTTAAGAGATGAAGTCGGCGACACTGACTCGTCATCTCCGCAGTAGTGCATGCACCTGCATGCATCTTTCATACGGATTACATAATCTGAGAATATTTGTTTTACATTTGAATTGGTTCATTTGAAAGTAAGGTAACACTTTATTTTGATAGTCCACTTTAGACATTCTACTAACAGTAAGTAACTTTGCAACTAGCAGTCATTAGAGCATTAGTAGACACTTTATTTTGATGGGTCCACAACATACATGACTACGAGAAACTTTGCAAGTAAATGTCAACTTATTCTACCAACCCTAAACCTAACCTAACAGTCTACTCTGAGAGTTAGTAGACATGTAGTTGCAAATTAATGAGAATTAGTTGACATGTAGTTGCAAAATTGTTAGTAGAATATCTAAAGTGGACTATCAAAATAAAGTGTAAACGAAAGTAAACATTTAATAGATATATTTTTAATGTCTGTAAGGCAAGTTTACACAGAGTTTCGCGCTCAAGTTCACAGAGACCGAGACGGCAGAAAGCGCATCCTGTTTGCTTTCATTATTTTACAAAAGCGCAATGTTTTGTTGTTATCGTGAGTGCACACATATAAATGTAGAGTCTTTACAGATTTGAAAGAAATATTACTTTTATCTGTATGAGCAACAATGAGGGAGTATTTTAAGAGATCTGTCCGTCACGGAGTGCTTGACTTCGCCTGTGGAATTTTTTATTTATTTATTTTCTTTTCGACTAAGCAACTAATCGACTATCGAGTTAGTCGACTATTAAGGGGCAGCCCTAGTAAAATGTGCATCAGTGTTCACTCAACCTCATGTCGTTCCAAACCCGTATGAACATTAAAGGAGAACGTCTGAAGAATCTACTACACAACAACCCACCAGTTTTGCCGTGTAAAGCAGTATCAGCAGTACAAGCGTGTGTAACACTCTCATATCATGTGTGTGTGTGTGTGTGCAGGAGAACCGGGCTCTGGACTTCCAGAGACACTATCATGTGACCGACCCGTTTATAAAGCGTCTGGGGCTGGAGGCCGAACTACAGGTGATTGATGAATGATTGCGTGTTAACTCATAGTTTTCATATGTCGTCACACCTGTATAGGAACAAAACAGTCTTTCCCTCCATCTTTTGCCCACCAGGTTTGTACTGAGTACAAAATTACTAATTAAGTGACATTAACAGACCAAGTTCAGTGTACACCTTACAGATGATGCATACTATATACAAGCAAGCAGATGAGCTCAGAATACGAACATGCTAAATTGCATGGTTTCGCCTAGAAAGCCATTATAAAGAAAACGATTCATATGACTTACAGTGATATACAGTACAGACTAAGCAGTGAGCCCAGAATATGAATGAATGCAACGCACAACAGTTTCACATTAAACATTTTCCCCTTGAAAAACATTCTAAAGAACGCTCTTGATATGCAATTTTGGGCTAACCTGCTTGCCTGTATATAGTATGTTTTATTAATAAGGTCCACTGTCACCATCTTAATCTTAATAAAGTCATTTTCACAATAAGCATGTTAGAATATGCTACTGTTTTTAGTGTCTGATATACTGTGGCAGATTCTACATAAGTTTAAATGATATATATATATATATATATATATTAGGGCTGGGTTTTGACACAAATTTCACAATTCGATTAGATTCTCATTCAACAAGTTTTCGATTTGATTCAATATGGATTATTTTGGATATATATCAGGTACAGTACTTGCCAAATTTTCTCAAGGAAAAAAAAAATCTCTAAACTAATGCTGCAAAATATACATGAGAGTCATTACTACAATATTGAAGGTTCAATTTATCTGATTTGTATACAAACGCTTAAATTACACTCAATGAAGTTTTTATAATAATAAAGTTACAATTAGCTACATCATAATATTTCTACTCCAATTCATTTTTTTTAAATATAAACATTTAAATGGTGACTGTCATAAAAACTTTTAAACATAAAAATGTATTTATTCAAACATAAATTGAACACTGAAGAACAATAAAAAAATATTAATGAATGTTATATGGTGCATATATTTATATATATATATATATATATATATACAAACACACACACACACACACACACACACACACACCCTACCATATACAGTATACATATGTGTATATGTTTTTATTAATTTTGCTTATTTAGTTTGACACCTGAAGTTTTTTGTAGTTTTTACTAACATTTTAGTTTTTTTTTTTTAATATTTCAGTTAACATTTTTTATTTATTTCTAGTAACAAAATTTTTTTTTTTTAATTTCAGTTCTAGTTTCAGTTTACTATAATAACCCTGTGTCATGTATGTTTTGCCCTCCACTGACATGACTGAAAATATTTATCAGTATAGTAATAGCAGACAATTTTTTTTTATTATGGGCTGAGGCCCATTTATAATCTTAAATTATTTTTGCACAAAAAAAAAAAAGTCAAAATTTAGATAATTCATGACAATTCATACTCAACAACTGGTTTTTGCTGCTGTATCTTTAGGACTTGAATGTAAACACCTCCTCCCAAGTAACGATACTTTGTCATTTTTGTACTTCAGTTTCAACAAATGTTCTTTTTAGAATAGAGAAGAGGAATGTTACATCTTAGGACTGCTCATACATTATAACCTCTCTGTTTTCAGGGTCACTCTGGCTGCGTCAACTGTCTGGAGTGGAACGAGAGAGGAGAGTAAGTTCAGTGTTCAATCCCAGAGTGCTTCACGTCTCCGTGTCTCTTCATAAACTCACTGAGTTTGTTCTTTCCAGCCTCCTGGCCTCAGGTTCGGATGACCAGCATGCCATCATCTGGGATCCGTTCCGGCACACCAAGCTCATCACTATGCACACGGGACACGCAGCCAACATCTTCTCCGTGAAGGTGAAGTCCATGTCTGCATCTAGTAAACATGCATGAATGTGTGTTCTCATCCGTGTGTGTTTGCAGTTCCTGCCTCACTCCGAGGACCGGATCTTAATCACAGGAGCCGCAGACACCAAGGTGCATGTGCACGACCTGACGGCGAAGGAGACCACTCACATGTTCTCAGACCACACTAACCGCGTCAAGCGCATCGCGACGGCTCCCATGTGGCCCAACACCTTCTGGAGCGCGGCGGAGGACGGGATCATCAGGTACGGAGAGTTCAGTCAATCAGGGTTTGTGAAACCCCCGGTGGTTTGTGGAGAAACTGCAGGGGGTTGTGAGTTGATGGAAAAAAAAGCTAAAATTTAATTATATCATATGTGACCCTGGAGCACAAAACCAGTCATAAGGGTCATTTTTTTTAAATGGAGATTTATACATCATCTGAAAGCTGAATAAATAATCTTTCCATTGATGTATGGTTTGTTATGATCGGACAATATTTGAAAATCTGGAATCTGAGGGTGCAAAAAAATCAAAATATTGAGAAAATCATCTTTAAAGTTGTCCAAATGAAGTTCTTAGCAATGCATATTACTAATCAAAAATTAAGTTTTGATATATTTACGGTAGGAAATTTACAAAATATCTTCATGGAACATGATCTTTACTTAATATCTATAAAATATATATAAAATGATTATTAACGACATTCAAGAACCGTCAACATGCAAATTTGTTGTTAAATTACTGGAGATATTTCAATTAAATATTTTACATACAGAGGTTTGGCTGAGTTTGGGAATCTAATGCATACTAGTGTTATTTTATTATGGTTAATATACTATTATAGTTTTTATTAATATTTTGAATTAAAACAAATATATATATATATATATATATATACATTGCCTTGCGAAAGTATTCTTATTCTTATCGTTTTGTTATGTTGCAGCCTTATGTTAAACTGCTTTAAATTACTTTTTTTCCACATCAATCTACACTCCATACACCGTAATAACAGAACAAATAACAGGTTTTTAACATCTTTGCAAATTTATTAAAGATTAAAAACTTAAATGATTCCATTGCATAAGTACTCATACCCTTATCTGGGAAAGTTGAAATTTAGCTCAGGAGCATTCATATTGCTTGTAGATGTCACTACAAGCAATATGAATTTGAAAAAAGGTCACTACACTTCAAGTGAAGTATAATGCATATCAGAGCAAAAACCAAGCCCTGAGGTCAAAATAACTGTCTGTAGAGCTCAGAAACAGGTTTGCATCAAGCCACACATCTGGAGAAGAGTTCAGAAACATTTGTGCTGCATTGACGGTTCACAGAAGCATGTAGACTCCGTTACCCTTTATAGAAGATGTTTGAAACAACCAGGACTATTCCTAGAGCTGGCCTCCTGGACAAACGGAGCTGGGGCTGTTTTTCAGCAGCAGGGACTGAGGGACTCGTCAGAGTAGAAGAAAAGCTCAATGCACCAAAATATAGAGATAGCCTTAATGAAAACCCAGTCCAGAGCATTCAGAACCTCAGACCGGGCAGAAGGCTCACCTTCCAACAGGACAGTGACCCTAAACACAGCAAGAGTGGCTTATAAACAACTCTGTGAATGTCCTTGAGTGGCCCAGCCACAGCCTGAGCTTGAACCCAATCAAATATTTCTGGAGAAACCTGGAAATGTGCATCTGCCCCCATCCAACCTGAGGTGAAGAGGCGAGGAGAAGAATGGCAGATAATTGCCAAATGCTGATGAGCAAAGCTTGTCGCATCAAACCCAAAAATACTTGAGGCTGTAAAGGTGCTTCGGTTAGGTACTGAATTAAGGGTTTGAATACTTGTGCAATGTGCTTCAGCTTTTTATTTTTATTTTTTTATAAATGTACAAAGTTGTGACAGTTCTGTTATTTGCTCTGTCGTTATGGTGTATAGAGTGTAGATTGATGTGGAAAGAGAAAAAAAAAAGCAGTTTAACGTAAGGCTGCAACATAACAAAACGTGAAAAAATGAAGGGTTTTGAATACTTTCGCAGGGCACTGTGTATATATATATATATATATATATATAGAGCTTTTAATTTTAGTTACATGTAATTTTATTGTTTGTTTTGTCGTTTTTTTGTGTGTTCTTTGTAATACGTCTGTATAGTTTCTATTGCATTTTTATTACAGTTTAATTTTGTTATTTTTAGCAAATATGTTGCAACTAAATTCAAATAAGGCCAAGATTTTTTATATCTTATTTCAGTTAGCATTTATTTTATTTCAAGCAACCAACTTTTTTTTTTGATGGCTTTAGTTTCAGTTAACACAGTAATAACCCTGATGCACTTCTGAAAATCTCAAGGTCCAATCAGATTTCCTGAACTAACATGAAGTCTAGTCGTGTTCAGTCTCGTTCTCAAAGGAACTGACTCGAGCCTGCAGCAGAAGTTCAGTCATACGTCTCCTCGAGGTTAATGAGGCTCGTGGGAATGGCTTGTATGCCCTTGAAAACTCTGTTCAAGCCTCTCCAGATGTTGTGTTGGCTGCAGGCTCTGAATGATGTGTGGACATGAAAACACACAGCACTAACGCCAGAGCCGACATGTAGAGGACACAGCTTTTACTGCTGCTTTTTAAACACAAGGTGCCATCGCATTAGCCACATTTTGCAGGCAAAAAAGAGAAATTGAGCTTTTTGGCCCAAAGTCCTCATGCAAAATCTCATTGCAAAATTTGCATTTCACATGAAATTCCCAATCATGTCGATTCCTATTGAAATGACTGGATTTTGCAGCAAAAATGCTAAAAAAGTCACTGGGGTATATTTGTAGCAATAGCCAACAATACATTGTATGGGTCAAAATTATACATTTTTCTTTTATGCCAAAAATCATTAGGATATTAAGTAAAGATCATGTTCCATGAAGATATTTTGTAAATTTCCTACCGTAAATATATCAAAACTTAATTTTTGATTAGTAATATGCATTGCTAAGAACTTCATTTGAACAACTTTAAAGATGATTTTCTCAATATTTAGATTTTTTTGCACCCTCAGATTCCAGATTTTCAAATAGTTGTATCTATATATTGTCCTATCCTAACAAACCACACATCAGTGGAAAGATTATTTATGCATACATCTCAATTTAAGACAAATTGACCCTTATGACTGGTTTTGTGGTCCAGGGTCACAAATGTGCACCTATTTAAATTGAATGTGAAATCAAAATTGGCTCCGTTTACATTCTTTACGGAAGTTTCTGGTCTGATTGTGAACAATTATTACAAAAGGAAAAATTAATCTGGCATCAAAATGTAAATGTTCTTTTCCAGTCTCTCTTGCTATTCAAGCCTCTGTCATATAGAGACACTTTTCACCATGCAGTCGTTTTCAAGCCTGTGGTCTGTGTTTTTCCCATCAGGCAGTATGATCTGAGAGAGAGCAGTAAACGCTCGGAGGTGTTAATCGATCTGACGGAGTATTGTGGGCAGCTCGTGGAAGCCAAATGTCTGGCTATCAACCCTCGTGACAACAACTACATGGCTGTGGGAGCCAACGGGCCCTTCGTCCGGCTCTACGACATCCGAATGATCCACAATCACAGGTCATCTCAGTGTTATTAAAGGAATACTTCACTAGTAAACACAGAATGTCCATACAAACAAATGCAATGGTGATTATTATTGTTAAAATGAACAGACAGACATTATTTGTTAATAATTTCCCCCTCCACAGCAGCTCTCAAATCTCATTCACTTGTGTTCAATCAAAAATGCATTAATTTTTGGCTGGAATATTGATTGAAATACTGTACCTGTATTTTTCTGAAAATAAGCTGCACCTGGACGAAATTGCATTATTGAATCGCAACGGTGAATAAAGCCTCGTTTTATTACTAAACTCAGAAATAATGTAAAATACTGGAAATTAAAACAAAACTTTTACAAACACTATAATGATGTATTATAAAGCAGATAGTTCCGGTCCTTGATTCTGATTGGCTGAGCCGCGTTCGAAGCTGTTGTAAATTACTCTACAAAGTAACATACACCTTTGTTTACGTTTGTGTGTTGCTCGGCAACCACTTTGTAGCAACCACGACTGTTTCTGAGGAGCTACATTGTTTGGTGGAAGAATACTGTTTTTATTAATATCATTACACTTTATTTGCTCTGTTTTATTCTGTGAAACCTTACTACGTATATGGAATAACCGTTTTATAAAAGCAATAATCCCCGTGAAGCCGTGGTTTACAGTGAATTTACCTAACAACGCCCCTTAGCTGTTATAAATTCACTGTTAACCACGGCTTCACGGGGATTATTGCTTTATTTTAGTTCTTCTCACTCCACAACAAATCCTTTAAATGTAAGGGTATTCGGAACAAAACAGGAATGAAAAGTATACAATGAACATTCATTTTATAGCATTATAATAAACTTAATGACTAAAATTTATTTAAAGTAAAACTGAAACTACTGGCATTATTTTAATATCACTGACAGTATTATAGTTTATTATTTTAAATTCGTTAAATTTAAATACTATTTTTTTTAAATGTATAATTTTTATACATTTTAAATTTAGTTTTCGTTATTTTAGTAAACCTTAAACTAAATATAAATGTTGCCTTGCAACTAGCTGAAACGAAATGTTTACGTTTTTTGATATTTTATTTTATTTCAGTTATCATTTATTTCAAGTATTAAAATAAAGCAAGAAGCCGTGGTTTACAGTGAATTTATAACAGCTAAGGGGTGTTGTGACGTGAAGCCGAGTGCCTAACAACGCCCCTTAGCTGTTATAAATTCACTGTAAACCACGGCTTCACGGGGCTTATTGCTTTTATAAAACGGTTATTCCATATACGTAGTAAGGTTTCACAAAGTAAAACAGAGCAAATAAAGTGTAATGATATTAATAAAAACAGTATTCTTCCACCAAACAATGTAGCTCCTCAGAAACAGTTGTGGTTGCTACAAAGTGGTTGCCGAGCAACAGACAAACATAAACAAAGGTGTATGTTACTTTGTAGCGTCATTTACAACAGCTTCGAACGCGGCTCAGCCAATCAGAATCAAGCACCGGAACTATCCGTTTTATAAATGTAAATATTGCATTATATAGACATTTTAAGACACAAGTCGCATTATATTCCAGAATATACTATACATAGATCCATGTTGTTATAATTTTGAGGGATGTTTTCTTTAGTGTGTAACGTTACGCTCTTCTCAACCTTCTTCTAGGAAGTCTATGAATCAGAGTAGCTCAGCCGGTGTTCATACATTTTGCGACAAGCAGAAATCGATACCGGACGGCGCTGGACAGTACTATGTCGCAGGTTTGTCGACAGTATCTCGGTGTTTCTCATGGATGATCTTCTGCATAGAGACAGAGCGATAATGTATTGCGGGAAGCTGCCTCCTTGTCATTTCTGACTTATAACAAAAAATATTTCACCACCCGATTTGAACCTGAGAGGAGGAGATATATTAAGAAACTACATTTTATTGGTCTATGTCAGTGCCCCTTTTCCTTGCCTTCCTTTTGTTTGAGATCCAACTGAATGACCCTGACATCTACAACTATTTGTGTCCTAAACGCTCGGGTTTTGGGTCGACTGCTTATAAAAACATAGTTCTGGGTTTTGTAGCTTGTTTGCTGTACACCTCGTCACACAGCAGCTTTTAGGCATTGCTCTGTTTTTTGTTATATAATGACAAGGAGGCAGCTTCCCGTAATACAAAGTCAATGGAGAGCGTTGGATTGTGGTGTGGGGGCGTGGCCTAAATGTGCTCTGTCTCTATTGGGAAAACACGTTTTACAGATGTTTCCCTCCGTTTGTAGGTCACTTGCCTGTGAAGCTTCCTGACTATAATAACAGGTTACGAGTTCTGGTGGCCACCTACGTCACATTCAGTTCAGACGGCACCGAGCTGCTGGTGAACATGGGTGGAGAGCAGGTAAACTAGTGACGCTCGCTGCTGGTAGTTACTGACGAAGCTGTTTGATGCGCAGTTACGCAGTACTGCTTCCTGTTTGCAGGTGTATTTATTTGATCTGACGTTCAAACAGAGGCCGTACACATTTCTGCTGCCCAAAAAATGCCACTCGTCATCGGGTAAGATGTGAATGCTGTCGTAGACCCGAATTGTATTATTATAAATATATTAGTCAGTCATATTACTGCATTTAGGCATTATCATAATAATTAATAGGGATGAACGATATAGCTAAAAAAAAAAATTCTAGTGCTGTCAAACGATTAATCCGCGATTAATCGCATCCAAAATAAAAGTTTTTGTTTACATAATATATGTGTGTGTTCTGTGTATATTTATTATGTGTATATAAATGGGTCAAAGATGTGAAGATGATTAAGGTGATTTTATGTCCACAGAAAGCACATTGAATGTAAGCAAAGTGTCTACTTTTAAGTTTTTGGAGAATAAAATGTTACAATTTGGTTGAAATAATAAACAAAATTGCAATTAAATTAAACAGAAAACTTTTTAATTTTTTGGGGAAAAACAACAATTTAAAGCAGTATTACACTTATTGTTTTTATGCTTAAACCCTTTTTCGTCTTTTACCCACAAATAAAAATATATTTATTTTTTTGCTCAGAAAAACAAAAACAAAAATACATTTACATTAAACAGAAAACTTTTACATTTTGTAATTTTTCTTTTTTGTATATATATATATATATATATATATATATATATATGTTTTTTTATATGTTGTTTATATGTTAAACTTATTTAGATATAATATAAGAATATAAATATATAAATGTATATACATTTAAATATTTAAAAAATATATAACACATATATTATGCAAACTTATGTCCACAGAAAGCACACTGAATGTAAGCAAAGTGTCTACTTTTAAGTGTTTGGAGAATAAAATGTTACAATTTGGTTGAAATAATGTTACATTGTCATTCAGTGTAACACTAATATTTATGTAAAAATTCAAACAACATGCTTATTCTGACGTGTGCATATTAAAATATATAAAAGAATAAGAGCATATTCAATTTTATTGTGTTTTAAATGAGTAAAAATTCTTGCTGACAAATGGGCAAAACCTAGGATAGAGGCATGTTTAAAAAATTAATTAGTATTTGGGGTGAAAGTTATTAGTCTTTAAACAGAAAACTTTTTAATTTTTTGGGGAAAAACAACAATTTAAAGCAGTATTACACTTATTGTTTTTATGCTTAAACCCTTTTTCGTCTTTTACCCACAAATAAAAATATATTTATTTTTTTGCTCAGAAAAACAAAAACAAAAATACATTTACATTAAACAGAAAACTTTTACATTTTGTAATTTTTCTTTTTTGTATATATATATATATATATATATATATATATATATATGTTTT